>NC_061508.1:268451376-268505216 GCF_022539505.1 Lolium rigidum
ACGGAGCAAACGAGCCGGCGGAATATAATTAATCGTGTGCTTCTTGCAAAAAGAATACGTGATGGCCACCGCTCTCTATCCAATCAGTTTTGAAGACGGTACGTGGACATGGAGCGCGCTCGCTGTCGAGGAGGAGAGACCTGCGCCTCCGGCCGTCGTTGGATTTGGCCGACTGGTGGGGCCCCAGGGCAATCGGATCACGCGGACAGGCATGTCGTGACGACGACCGGGGAGACGGGAAGAAGGAGACGACGACCAGGAGCTGGTCGCGCGCGCCTCGACGTGCCGCGCATGTCCTGCCATCGATCTCGACACCATTATTTCCTTCTTCAAAAAAGAACGGCAACATGTATTTCGTGTGCCACATATAATACATATACGCTTCTCCTAGACTAATGGCTACACTTGTATAGTTGTAGTATTCTGCAACTCTCTGTCCTACTTGCAATCAGTGTCGCTTAAACAGGTCTAACTAAATCACCATTAGCTGTGTGATGGTGTGGTAAATCTATCCATCTGTCGTGATTCATGCCGTCATGGGTCGTGGCGTCGTGCGCCAAGGGGGCAAATTGTTGTTTACTAGCTGATCTTTTTCTTTCCAAGAAATAACAATCAGTGGATCGAGGGGGTTTTAGGTAGTGAGTGCGCGCGCAAGCAATGTAATTGTCCAGGGGTTCCAACCAGAAGCCGACAGCCAGAAGCACCACCAACTGACGTCTCGCACTCGCACTACACGACCTGAGGGCCGGAGAAAAAAGGGTGACGGTGACACGGCTGAGAAAATCTAATATTTCTGCAAATAGCGCTGTGCAAATGGCAACAGCTATCGACTTTGCTCGATTTTTCTGCGTCGTCCCAAGTGTTAGCCTGCCGTGCCTGCCAGGCCGGCCGGGCCAGCTGGCTGCCACCAAATCTTGCATTTAACTTATTTTTTTATTTTCAGAGCAACCACATAATTAACTTATGGAAAATCTACATGAGTAAACAAACGTGAAACTAACAGAGAGATCATGAGAAAATAGCTACCCTGAAAACTTTGCAGAAAATAATTTCTGGGGTTCCGTGTACTCGCTGAAGCCAGCAGCCGCCGTCACGAATTCAGATTTTTTTAGTTAAACCCTTTAGCTTAATATTATTCAAAAGACGATAACATATTCGATTGGACATACCTTATTTGTTTTGTCCTTTTAGTGCATCCTTTTTTTTTGTTGCAAATTCGACGGATAAATGGTTCATGCAGTGTAATTGACCGGCTAGGTGACTCTGTTATAATATCCCTAATAGATGCAAAAGCTAAGCCAAACCGATAGGGAAAACACGTTTAGAAGGCCGTTTATGTGCAAATTATACGGCAAAAACATATTGGAAGACAAAAACCCGGCAGGTGGAACCCTACTTTCAGATGTGTACCCTGCGTCCTTAAATCCAGGTCCATTCCAATCTGTTTGGACTTGCCAATTATTGCCCTCCATCTATGGCCCACATCTTTGCAGTGTTGATTAAGTATCATGTAAGATATCCCTCAAAAAAGTATCATGTAATTAAGAAATGTACTATATATCCTAGGATACTGGTACCATTCGGTACTAATGTGATAATATGATGCCGATGTATATTCTACGTTACAATCCTAGAATTCCGATGATTGCAGTATTTTCAGGTAACATTGTTCAAAAGGCTCATTCAGATTGTTTTACAAAGTTATATAATATGTGATTAGATGATGATATAATTAAATACTTCTGAACAAATCACTTTATACCTAGCCAGCCACCCGTTCCCTACTGAATAAATAAAATTCAAGAATGATATGATGAGGATCAAAATGAATGGCAGTCCAAAAAAAAAACCACCTCCATTCACTAATATAAATCTTTTTTAGGAGTAGCTTTTTTTTCGTAAGTGCATATATTTAGACGATATTTAGACGCGTTCACTATGTAAGTTTACTTATTTTGGTTTGTATGCAGTATACTTTGAAATGTCTACAGGGTGTGGAAGTAACGATTTTTATTTGAAGGTGAAAATAAGAACACTTGACCGCCTTCATTTGTCATAGAACACCTCCATTTTGTGAAACAAAACTTTGAATTCTTATAATGACCTCAAATTCGTCAAAATGCATTATATATTTATTTGCACATGTGCTTGTTGATGCCTTCGACAGATCTCCAAAGGCATCGGATGACGCGGAAAGGTACGTATGTCGTGACGACGAACAGGGAGACGGGACAAGGACACGACCCGGAGCTGATGGCGCCTCGACGTGCGGCGCATGCATGTCCGGCGGCCATCTCCACAGCATTTTGTTCGTGATAATTATAAATACGAAGAATATACGGAGTATTTATTTTATCGGGAGGGGAGCATGTTTCGTGACTTGGCCGCTCTACCCGGCTAGAACTAATTAAGAAGGATCAAAAGATAATCCTAGCTCCGGCCCGACCGAGATGGTACTTGCTCGTGGCTGACCTTTTCAAAAATTTGCGCAAACACGAGCTGATCGATGTTAGTAGTTGAATAAAAATGAAGGAACGTGTGGGGGAGAAAAGTACATGCTCAATCATCACCCCTTCTCGAGCTGCACATTCGACTTGACCTCGAGATTCGCTAGCTAGTTGGCGCCCGGCCACTTCAGCCATAGAAAAGTAGTATAGCACGGTTGATAAATGAAATTCAAACCACCAGCGCGTGTAAGTAGGCACTTTAAAAACCGGGCAGCCGCAACCGAAAATAGCTTTAAACAAGATAGGAAGAAAAAGATGATGGAGCAAACGAACCGGCGAGCCCCTCCTTTCCCATTAAAAGTGTCTCAATTTTATTAAAATTTAGATGTATCTAGATAGTGTCTAAATACATTTAAATTTTAATAATAAAGTTGAGACATTTTTACGGAGATGGAGGGAGTATATATATAATGGGGGCGCCTGGAGATCAGTCGACTGAGACATACTCAGTCACCTGGCGTCATACACCACAAATGCAGCCCATCGTCATTTGTGGACCTCGTGTAGACATTGACTTGTACTTGTTGGGCCTGAACCTTTGTACTGGACCTGAATCTTGTCTTTGACCTGAACCTTTTGACCTGAATCTTTTGCTGGGCCTCATTGTAGTCCTGCTGCGAGTTAAGTGAATCAAAGCCCAGCACAACACATGCTTGCGAGAACAAGAAAAAGGAAATCAGATCGGTCGGCAGCGCAAGATCCGGTCGACACATACCTTTCTCTCTCGTCCATTCGTTCGCTTACCTCGTCCTCCCGACGAGCACCAACAATGGAGGGAAAAGTACATGAAAAAGGAAAAGAAAAACAAGCAGAAATCAATCAAGACTATTCCTCTGATTCAAGACCCACTAGAAAGGAGAATCCAGATCTGATTGGAGGAAGAAATATTCACCTTGGTTAGTTCCTCTCAAGCTGAATCATCTCCTTTCACGTGTACTTGGATCATGTTGTTTCCTGTGAAAAAATGAATCAGCTACGTACTGAAAACTTACTCCTTCAATTTCTTACACGGCGAGATCTGATTTTGTAGGTACAACTTATCCAGGTGGACGATGCACAACACAGGGTAAGAAAAATGGAAGAAAAACATATTTAGTCAGAACAAAACTACACAGGTTGAAGTATACTGTTCATAATTTTCAGGTATAATGGACTTGTATGGTGAATACCTCCTAGGATCAGGATCTTACACATCACAGGTATGTACAATGAATATACTGCTGCTCTTCCTTTCCTGCAAACATGGTTACAAAGTGCAGATTCGGACCAGCAGTTCACTCAATGAATATACTGCATCTTGTATACTGATTAGGCTAAGAATTCAGAACAATCTGAACGGGTAATGTGCGCCATAAGTGAGCGGGTGAGAGATCCACCGATTTGGTTTCAGAAAAGAAAACTGAATCATGCAAATAACAACCAACAAATTGTATAGTTCTATGTAACAAACATCTTTCCATCGAAAATTTAAGGACTCCATATATGATGAAGCATTTACATTTGTGCGGTAACACAAACATATGAGTTAGTTTGTTTTTATCAAATTGCAAAATCCCAAAAAATGATAATTTATCTATGATGCTTACATATTTACATTATTTCACATCCAAACATGCTTTCACATTTGATATAACCAGATTTGTACATAAGTTACTTGATAGAATAGTTTAAAAACACTTCTTACCATGCTCCATCTTTCATGCTTTCCAGGTTGATACTACGGCTGGATCATTTAGAAATTATTCAAACAATACAGTACAGGCCCCCTACATGGTGAGTAAAACAAACTGATCATTGTATATTTGTGCTGAGAATATAAAAGTCATTTTTTACAATAAAAAATATGATATAAAATGCAGGTAGATGGTGCCTTGTCGTACACACGAGATGTTGCTTGGCATTGATGAAACGGCTAATTCTGAATACTATAATGATTATCTACAAAGACCAGCCGAGTTATGAGGTAAAAAAAAATATTCATGCAACATTCAAATTGATATTACAACATGTTATTTTGGTTCCCATATTTGAGCACTAAGACTAAAAAATGTAAACTGCAGAATAAGATGTTCATGATCATCTGGAAGGTATGCGGATGGAGCGAGATACTATGATTGATTCGGAAGAAACAAATCATGAGCAACCATCCGTGCGGCATTCGAGATACAAGGCAAACGGACAATAATATTTCAGCAACGACAAGCAATGCAAATGCAAGCAAGCTGTACCAATGATCGCATGTTTGAAGATGATGACTGTAATGATGATGCATATGGCAAAGAACAAACATTTCCTAACCAGTTTGACAGACAATTCATCGGGACACAATTGCAGCAACATGACCGAAGAAGGGAATCTTACGGATGAAGAGCTTGATGATGTAGCACCCAAATATGACTTATTTGGTGATGATGCTTCTAATGCTTGTTGATGAAGACGATGATTTGGTACAAGACTCGAGAACTTGGACAATGTCGAGCATCTCTCCCAGGAAGATATTCAAAGTTTCCTAGATGCTTGAGGAAGGCTGCTGTAATCGCACGAAGTAGTAGTCAAGAAGTTCGTGAGCATCATGCACCTCGTATGGGAATGGCTTTTGATTCGGATGATGCGGCTCACAAGTTCTTCAATGATTATGCATTGTTATGTGGTTTTGCAATTACAAAAGCTGGAAATTACCATGGAAAGAAACAAGGAAGCACTGGACATACACGGGTTATCTTTCGGTGCAACCGTTCAGGGAAGCCTGTGGATGAGGAGACCTTAGAAGCAAAACGGAAACAAAAACAGTTAGAGGCAAGAGAAGACGAGGCAAAATTGTAGCTGAAAACGGTAGGAGGAAGCGCGGTAACATAATTCAACAAAGCTGGTTGTAAGGCAAAAATGATAGCTACATTGAAAAATGAGAAGTGGGTTGTCATAACACTTGACCTTGTGCACAATCATGACCTCGAGTCCGCGGATGAATCAAAGTTCCTTAGGTCACACAAGAACATGACGGAAGATGAGCGGCTATTCATCCGCACCTTCAATTCTGTGAAACTACCCCCAAGGAAAATAATGTCCATCCTTAGATACTGCGAGGAGGTGATGTGCCATACACAAAGAAACATGTGAGCAACGTTCGGACAGACAATAAGAAATGAGTGCAAACAAAATGACATGACAAAAGTGCTAGAATATTTCGGGAAACGAAAGGAAGAGGATCCTCGATTCTACTATAACTTCCAATTAGGTGATGGTAAAAAGGTGCTAAGCATTTTTTGGTCAGATGGGAACTCAAGAAGAATGTATGAGATGTATGGAGACTGTTTGAGCTTCGACACAACATACAAGACGAATAGATATAACCTCCCGTTTGCTCCATTTGTTGGTGTTACGGGGCATGGTCAAAATTGTCTATTTGCTTGTGCAATAATGCGGAATGAAGCTGCGGATTGTTTCAAATGGTTGTTCAATGAATTCCTTGATTGTATGGGTCGAAGGCTCCGATAACAATTATAACAGACCAATGTGTTTCAATGGGCATAGCCATCTCAGAGGTTTTCCCAAATGCTGTACACAGAAATTGTTTCTTCCATATCAGGAAAAAAGCAGATGAAAAATGTGGAAGAACATTTGCCACTAATGAGAACCTATATGCAGATTTCTCTGATATTCTTTGCAACTCATTGACTGTGGAGGAGTTTGAATATCTCACGGCAAGAAATGATTCATAAGTATGATGTTGGTCATGTCAAGTACTTGAAGGCTATGTGGAAGTTCAGACATAAGTTTGTTCCTGTTTATTTCAAGAATGCATTCTTTCCTTTCATTCATTCTACGGCTAGAAGTGAAGGCACAAACTGCGTATTCAAAGATAATGTGGGCTCCAATTTCAGTATCATAAGTTTCTTAGGTGAGTATGACAGAATAACTAGAGACATAGAAGAAAAGGAGAAAGAGCAAGACTCAATTACAAGGATAACTAAGCCAAGTTATGTATTCAGAAGTGAGATTGAATTGCAAGCTGGACGCATATATAACAGAAAAATATTCTACAAATTTCAGAAACAGCTCTCATTCACAAATAAGCTTCATGTAGATGAGGTTGTTAAAAATGAGAGATATGAAGTGTACAAGACAAGATTAGTTGCTCAGAAAGATTACAGACCTCGGCGGTTTGTAGTACTTGTCAATCTTGAACAACAAGATTTGTCTTGTATCTGCTGCAAATTCCAAAAGGATGGTGTTGTATGCAGCCACATTCTCCGTGTTCTTGTCAACCTGAACATATCAGAGCTGCCGAGATAAATATTTCATTGATAGATGGAAACCCCAAGACAGGAAAATATTACGAGACAAGAAGTACAATGTTCCGCAAGAGCTTACGAGAGAAGAACCGCCACCTAAGGTTTGCGATGTTAACTAAAAGGCTTGTAGATATTGCATCGAAGGATCCAAAGATAATGCAAGGTATCTCCTTGTAATCAAGCTTGCTACTGAGTTAGAAGAACAGGTTGGATGCAATAACTCAAGGTGAGGAACAAGCTGAAATGGAAAAGAGAACAAATGAGTTGCGAGAAAAAGGTAATGAAATTGACGATGGTTATGGTATTTCCCTTGAGAATCCTGATGTTGCTAAGGCAAGAGGACGTCCTACTATTACAAGCCGGCAAAAAACTATAGCTGAACATTATCGCACAAAGCGAGAGAATAACATGCAGTCACTGTGGTTCTCATGATCACAACATTGCTGGTTGTGACAACAAGCATATTGACAAATCAAATTTCGAGAAGAAGACTCCCAAGAAGAAACAATCAGGTTTGAATCAATTGTACACAAAAGAAAAGCAGTCCATATTTACAATAAAAAAATTCTTAACATATATATAACTTTTCAAAAACTTTTGCAGGTACTAAACCCAGTAAAAGAAAACAAACAACGCAAGCATCTCCAGGATCCAAGAAATCAAAAGTTCAAGAAAGTCCATTGCAGCTTTGAATTCATTTTCAATCATAAATGTAATTTATTTATGAAGTGTTTGTGATGACAGTGAAATATTTATAATGACAGTGAAATCTTTGTAATGTTTTGATGACAGACAGAAATTTATGAATGATTTTTGATATCGATTGAAATAGAAGTCCCAGGTTGTAATGGAAATCGTTTCCAGTTTCAAAATCCTTGTAAATATTTCCAGCTTTTACAATTGGAAATAATTTTGCATACTTCTTACTGCCACAAGACAAAAGCAAGTTGAATTTTCATGTTGTCGCTACACTTCAAAAAAGCAGATTGAAATGAAAAAGAGGACAGAAAACTAGATGCTTGAATAATTACGAAAACTGAAATAGAGGACAGGACTAGCATCTTGTTAGCAACGGAATATTTGGTTCTCACACTATACAAGATAAAGCTGTGGTACACAAACCACAACTCGGGGCAAGATGTGTCAATTTTCGTACTATACAAGAATATATGCAGTTAACGCCATGATAAAATGAGAATACCCAAGTATAACATTGCTAGTCTACTAATGCAACACTTGTAATTTTTTCTTTGAGACAACACAATACAAACAGCCTGCTCTACGTACATGACTAGCCAAAGGTACAGCTCCACGACCTTGGTCGCATGCGCGAGGAACCTGACCTTGGCACGCTTGCCTTGAATACCCACTCCACTAAGCAAACATACCACTTGTATCAAAAATAGCTCATCCAGTTCGAGTTATTCATAAAGGCACTGGACTAAAAAATTTTACAGATTGAAGACAAAATGTAAAAATTCTTCAAGCGGGAGAGGTGCTTGCATAAAAGATGTTGATTTATGAGTAAATTTTGCTTTGCATGCAAATTATAGTCGAGGGGAAAATTTCATGAAACAGTATCAACAGACACTAAACAAAAAGGGACTGGACTTGGCTTCTAATGGACGAGTAGTGGGGTTTAATGGATTGGCTTGCTGAATTCTCGCTTACGGAAAAACAAATAAAGTAAGATAAGGACTTGCTCCAGGAAAATATGCATTCAAATTATGAAATCAAATGATGCTTATACTATGCTGGTATTACCGGGTATTTGTATTTAGATTCATTCTTCACTGAATTTTAAGTCCACGGAACCACACATCAAAGAAAACAAACCAACGAATGCCACATGCCAGAGTTAATATGGTTCAGTTTGGTTCTCTATATTTGCACATCTATTTGCACACTTTGATCACTCAAAACAGGAAAGGAAGCAAGTTACACGAAGCTGCAAACAATCAGGAAATAAGCTCCTTATTGCAATTTTAGAAGTTGTATATGAATTTGACCAAACAGTACGCTATCAACTAAACTAGCTGAAAACGCATTTGGAAAGAATTTGATCCACTTTCACAAGTACTAGCAAAACAGGACGTGCTCCAGTTCAATAAGCAAGCAAGTATACATACAACCCAGGCTAGCCTCATTCTAGCCGCTGAATAAATGTTTAATGTATTTTCGAGAGATGAACATGCAAATTATATTTTGCTAAAAACATCACTGAAGAACCTCTACCAAAACGTGTGCTATCAATAAAACATCAGGCTCTGAACCTGATTTATATACGCACATATATAAGTTGTTGTTGTAAGTATACCAAAATCTGAATATGAGAACTGAACCTACAAAGAATTAATTATGTGCACCCTCCAATATGACTTTACGAGAAATGAAGGTTCGAACTATCGGAACCTCTTTCCAATAGCGAGGAAAACATTTTGAGTAACCATAAACATCATAGCGCAAGCCAGAAAATCTAAATGCTGAGAATAAAGTAACATAGGAAATCAGAGACAAGAACAACTGAAAAAAAACGCTGAATGATAGGATGAAAAAAAACAGAGAGAGACCCTCCTCCTTTATCCGGGCTTGGGACCGGCTACCGAGAATATGGTAGGCGGAGTTACCCCCCCCCAGAATCCAAAATCAAATTTAATTCAAAATAAAAAGTGTGCATAATAGATAGTGCGACATGTAGAGTCAAACAAGGGACCAAATGTAGCAAATCGACATAAAACAGACAATGGACACACACACAAATGTAGACTAGAAAACAAATAATGCCATATGATAAAAGATTATATCATATGATATCAACTGAAACTTCAATACCACCACGGCCGCCCTGATTGAACGGAAGGAGAACAACATTCCCGGAGTTCAAAATTGTGCTCCTTAACAAACTCGACCGGCGGGAATCGAATTTCATCCTTCCATCGGTAGTAGTGTAGTATACACCCTTAGGGCGGTAGCCATAGTCATCAACAAAAAAACATGCCTCGCCGCTTTCAGATATATTCAAGGACCTAACAACTTCCTTCGGTATACGCTGAATAATAAAAATTAAGTTATATATGGAAAAGGATAAAAAGGATAACTAAGATTATATAAAGAAAAAAAGAAACATACCGAGTCCATTGCCCCTCAAATCGGTATTCGTCAAGGTGTGCACAAAAACAACACCAAGACCAATACCACGCTCACGGAGAAGTTGATCCTTCTTCAATATTTGAGCAGTAGTAAGTGTAACACCTTGAGTGTGAACAACTGCAGTTGGAATTTCTGCATACAAAAATTAAAAATTAAAACCATATTTAAAAAAAGATGAGATATGAAATCAGTTATATTACAAAATGGACAACACATGGTGAAGTAGAAAACAAAATTACCTTCCACACGATGCTTTTCAATGCCATCAGGGCCTTACGCAAAAATCCCAAACGGTTCGGGAGCATTATCAAAATCAAACATGATATAGTCACCAACTTTCGGGTCATAGTCATGAAGAAATTTCCGATATCCTCTTCCAAAAACACGTGTCTTCGAACTGCCTTTCTTAACATGAAACTTGTAATGCACTTCATCCGATGTAGCGACAAAAAAGATATTACCAACGAGGTCATTGAACTGCCTCCTCACAAAACAAGGCACAGTCTGAAAACAGTAGAACATAAATTCAGAAAAATGAAGGATATAGTCTACAAGTTGTCAACAAAAAAGATTAGTACTAAAAAGTATATATACCATGAACTCGTCAAAGCTGCTTCCAAGGTGACAACGAAATGAATTGAGAGTCTCCCGCCTCTCATGACAACGGTTTCCCATCGAACCACAAACAGCACAACTCATCTTGCATATATTTAGCAATTATTCAAAAGACAAAAAAGAATTTAGAACAAACAGAGAGAAAAGGAGATGAAGTAGTGACATGTAAAACACATTATTCCTACCTCTTTAAAACAAACAAAGGAATCTTCAGAGAGAAAGGAGTTTTTACGGACGAGAAACGAGAGAAGGAAGATGAATGAGAATGGCTTCACCACCAGGTGCATTATATAGGACTGGGTGGGGGGTGGAGCAATAAATGCAATAAATGCTAGTAACTGCCTACATCCCATTTAATGACTGTGTGTAGTTGGTGGTTGGTATTCTGTAACTTCAAAATTCAAACACATATGTCCTTTACTATCTGTCAATGTGTAGTTGGTGGTTACTATCCTATGCAAAATTATGGCCTAGAGGTTGACAGTCCTACAGAGATAGGACAGTAGGCAAAGATAGGGCAGCAGGCAAAACAAAGCAGGTGCATTATATGTAAAAAACAAAAGCGAGATACTACGAAAATTTGTGGTGTAAAACCGAAGATTTACTCTAGTCTTATCAACTACATACGAAAAAAAATGCTTAAAAACAGTGGTTCCTCCTCCTTTATCCGGGCTTGGAACCGGCTATGCCTCAACTTATATGACATAGGCGGAGCTCCCCACCCCTCGAACAAAGAAATAAAACCCCACCCAGAAAATAATCAAATGAAAATAAAATGCACAGAAATTTCAAAAAGTAGAAACAAGCAATTAGAAACAAGTCATTTTTAGGGAAATAATTCAAAATAGCGCAGAAAATAATACACTTCAAATAAAAACAACTAAAGGCAATCAAAACATAAAAGATTCAGCATTTGAAAATTTAGAAAAAAAGATGCAATTGCTAGCTTACGTAATGTCACTTGCGGTCATCAATATTTGTACAACCGAGAATATGAAAAGTATTGCATGCAATTCAATGTTTTTACACAATCAAACGGTGAATATCTTCGATAATTCGTTGTGCTCACTTGAAGAACTCTGTATTTGCTTCATTCAAATGAGTGTCCTCCTATATTTGCATCATATTTCAATTTCATGAAGATAAAAAAAATAGAACTATACGTACAACAAAATAAGACATGAATAGACAAGTAGTTACCACAATCTATCTCAAGTGAAAAAGAACTTGCTGCTTAATCTGTAGAATCAACTTGTAGTGATCTTGTTCTTGTTCTTGTATGCCTATTATATTTTAAAAAGGATTAAAGAATGAATTGAGGTGACAAAAATGACTTCTTAAAAAGTATGCAGCACATGAAAAATAATAGAAAAAAGATTATTAAGACGTCAATATTTAATTACCTCCAGGTCAAATGTACTTAAGAAATCCATTTGCTCTGTCTCTGAGTTGTAGTCATTATAGACTGTGTCAAGTGCGATTTGTACACGGAAATCTGGTATATCTTCTGCTGAGAATGCACAAGATTTAGGATTCCTAGTGCAATAACACTCCATGTACTTCGCAATGAAAACACCGCAATCATTCCTACACATTTTAAGTTTGGAAAAGATTAACGGTGAAAATAGAACAAAACTAGAAAGAAAGTTCGAAGCCATAAGGGAAAGCATAGATTCATATATACGGTGTTTTCTGTTTTGGTAAATTAGGATAAGCTTTCCCAAAATTATGAAAATGCATATCTTTGAGATTGCACTCATTCCATATTTGCTTGAAGTTTGTTATCTGCGATAACAAAAACATAGAGAGAAACCCCATTAAAAAGTGAGAGTGCATATATTTATTTTCCATAAGAATAATGTATTTCAAATTAATAAAAAGGCACTAACCATTCTTTCATCTACTTCCTTATGTAATTCACTTCCCGGACCAAACAATGAATCCATGAACAAGAATTTACGAGCTTTCATATCAACAGCAAAAAGAAACCAGTGTCTGTGATACAAAGCTGGGAAGTTGAGCTGCATTGAACAAAAACAAACTACAAAAATTGAGCATTCCAGATATATAATTCGATAATATACAATTTATTCTTGTTGATGGGTCAAAAACAATGTTTACCCGTTCAGATAGGTGTAATTTCCTTGCTGAATCAGTCTGCTTGGAAACCCTTCATAACATTCTTGTGCCAAACTTCTTTCATGTAATCATTTGGCCATTTTTCAAGGAAGTATTCCTGTGTGTTTTGTAAAATTAAAGTATTTCATTACCAATTAATTTTAGTCATGCACAAAAAACAAAATGATTTCATAAAGGATAATGTTCTTACTGCTGATGTGTGGAAAAAGAAATGCTTGTTGGAAATCCTAGGATGTTTGTCCTTGAACAATTTGCGACAAAAGACATTAATAACCCAAGCTTCAACCCATCCATTACTGTTTCACTGAAGTTCCTAGCTGTTCCAATGTGACTTTACAATTATTCATGTTGATAATCCAATTGCTGTTGTACATAAGAATATATATTATCAGCAAGCCAACAAAATGAATCAATAAAAATAAACTAAATGTTTCAGTACATATAAATGAAATTAATTTAAAAAGAATAAACAACAAGAGTCAACAATAATTGCTGGAAAAGAAGCATAGAAAAGAAATAATGACTAGTTTGTGATGCACTTACTCTCGATACAATGGATCATCACATAGAGTAGTTATCGTTTCATATATCTTCATCTCATGATGTGACACAAACTTGCTTGTGCTTTTGACATCATATGGTGAGCAGAGGTAGTTGCTCCGGTTAATAACTCTCTTTGGTGGAATATTTTCCTTTCCTGTAGACACACTAGCGCTACCTAGTGTCAAACCAGCGTTGTACAAGTCGTCACTCAATTTAGACATGTTGCTGCAAATATTGTTGAAGACTCTTTCGCCAAGAAATTGGACTTCTGGTGATGAAGCCATCCTTTCTCCTAGGAATTGAACTTCAGGTGACACTGTGACCTCTTTGTTCATTCTTTCTCCTAAGAATTGAACTTACGGTGACATCTGTCATAAAGAGAAAAAACATAAGAAACATTCCAAAATAGAAGTAATTCCTGGCTGCAGTAGTTAGTGATCCGAAGTAGCAACTGTACTCCAATCGATGCAAAGTTACTAAAGTTCATACAGAAAAAAATAAAAATGATCTAGTTGGAACTCATTCAACCAAGTTCCAACCTACATGAAAATGTTATTAAAAATATCAGTTTCGAACATAATTGAAAGTGCGTCCTAGTTGAAATTGACGACTACTAAAAAATATTCAGAAATTGTGACATAGTTGCAACATTGTTAGAGACCAAAGAAAAAGCATAACCTATGTACCTCGATTCTGAGAACCAAAAAAGTTGCGGAAAAAATGCGACATAGTTGCAATTGTTAGAGACCAAAGTTTCAACCTGGTTGAAACTGCCTGCAACCTATTTGAAACTTTACATAACCTAGCTACCTCGGCTCCAGAACCAAAATTGCAACCTTGTTGCAACTCATGTTCAATTTATGCAAAAAACCAACTTATTGCGCATTGTGAATTACAGTCTGGTTGCAACTCTTACTATGAAAAGGCAAAAAGGAACTATTTTAAAACTGATAATTTGCAATCATATTGAAACTATGTAGCTTTATCAAGTATATCTTCTTTAAACAATCATGTTGACAATTTGTAATCATGTAGACAACAGTTGTTGCAACTAGTATCTTGATGGGATATCGAAGAATCTTAATGGCAAATTGCAATGAATTGAAAAGTGCAAGGTAACATGAAAAATGTCTTCAAAACATGAGGAAAAAATATGATGAAAACTCACATCTTCTTTCTTGTTTTTAGCTGAGATAGGACTATCATCTAAGCTTTGGAACAATCTCCTTCCAGTGATACTAATTACTCCATTATCTTGTTTTTCATAGCGACTATCTGAAGAACGGGATGTCTACAAAATAGATTCAGAAAAAAATTGTGATTCAAAAAAAGAATTTATCATTCTTAAAAAAAAATCAGAAAATTGATAAAACAATAATTTAAAATTTATGACAAACTCACATCTATGTGCACATTGTCTTGTTTCTCTTCAGTTGTGTTTTCTACTATTTCTTTCTTTCCAGAATAGGTTGCTTGGCGTTGAGCACATTATATTGAGCTAAACTCGAAATCACTTTACGCTTTAGGCTGCATTTTTTGAGAACATCGAAATTATCATAAAAATGTCAAAAGCAAAACAACATCATGCATTCCAAAAAAGAGGCAAGTTGGAGTATAATAAAAACCTTGTAAGTTGGAGTATTATCTTTCATCTCTGAATAAGCATAGCTGCATGTGGCGTCATGATGGTTCTTAAGAGGCAACTGTGGTTGAGGTATTTCAAGTGGTTTTGCATCATTACTTCTTGTTTGTAAATTCAGGTTGTCACCGTTTGCCTGCATACAAAAAACAATTCCATGAAAAAATCATTTTCATGAAAAAAAGACAACTACTGCACTATAATTGGAATCATCAAATTGAAATAAACATAGAAATATTAGAGTTCAACAAACCTCGAGTCGCTTCTGCAGTTATAACCTAGAGGGCGCCATAATTCTCTTTCTTCAATTTCTTTTCCATTATCATCAACGAACTCGAATAACCTGAATGAAGGTATAGATGGATCCAACCAAAAATACTTCTTACTAGCCTCTTTGAGATATTCTTCCACTGTCAACCTTATTCACCACTTCTATCTCATGGTCATCATTTTTTGACACATCTGGTAATACATAAAAACTATAAATGAGTACAAGAAACTATTTCATGTGATGAAGATACAGACATATTAAAAAAAATCAAATAGAAAAATAACCTTTAGAACTGTTGTCAGCTTTGTGTGGTACAACTACTGGTCTACGGACTGAAGAATTGTTTCCATCATCTTCTGAAGGCATGTGATTAAGGCTGATAGATTCAGATGGTTCATGATTAAGGCTAACCACTGATGAGCTCCTATGTCCCTTATGTACTGAATTTGATTTCAATACAGCTGCATCCTGCTAATTTAAGAAATGTTAAATGACAGTTTAAGCAATCATGCCAAAAAAATGCACATTCTCAGCATATAATACAAAATCAAACTCGATTTGTTAAATTAAATCTGCACAAACATACATTTGTTACTGTGTTGTGTGACATAGCAATGTTGTCGGAAAAAATAGCTTCATCCTGCTTACAAACTCGATTTCTTTTTCTATGATGTAATTCTGCAAAAAAAACTAACTATTAGTGGATATCATGAACAAAACATATATAGGAATTTGATATGGTGACATGTTCAAGACCATTTTCATCCTGTGAGTGATATCTTCTTTTGCTTTCATTGGAAGGACCTGCTAGTATTAAAGCAAACAATGATATTTTAAAACCAAAAACAGATAAAATAAATCAAAAAAAGAAATAAAAATAAAGGTTAGATATAGAAATAACCTTGAGCATCATTTGCTTTGTGCTTTCTCGAGTGAGTTTGCACAATCTACGGTGTATGTGCTAACGGTTTGTTTATAGCTTCTTTCATTATCAATCCAAGACAATCAACAATTAAAAATTGTGCTCTAGAAACATTCTCAATATCAGCATCAATCATATGGCTTTGAAAACATTGAAAAATGTCAATCTTGAGCTGTGCATAAGAAGAAGAAGAGAAAAAATTAAATGGACTAATAAAACATAGCATGTTACATATTTGGTTAAAAAAAGATTTATTTGATTAAGTTTTAACCTTATCAGAGAATGGTGGACCAACAACATTGTTTATCATTTCCATCAAACATACATTTTCGTCTCTGTCAGTAGAGTGGCGTGCATAGCATGTTTCAGAGTAGTCTCTTATCTGACAATTGGAAAATATATAAGTTCAAGAAAAACTTATGTATTGTTTGCATAAAGTATAATAAAATCATAAAAACTTCTTGGTGTTGCACCTTCACAAAGATGCGAATTATAAGAAATATATTTTATTAACATAAAATCAATAAAACACAAAAGTCAAAAAAGAAAGAATATAAACTTACAGGGCAGTTCCCATAATATCCATCTCGTCCTTTATCCATTTCACTGAAATGTTTAATTAACTTCCCTTTCCGGACGAAATCCTTGGAATTGTTGATGGTAATGATATTGAGCCAAAGTCAATGAAATCGAGATACCTCACCTAGTGTTTCATGAAAAAACAAAAATAAAATTAATTAAAGAATTACACCCCAAAAATCAATTTTAAAACATTAAGAAACAGATAAGCAAAAATATAACAATTTGAATCTATCATTTGGTTGTTAAGTAACTCACGGTTAGTTGGTATATACAACCACCAAGCGTGATAGATGATTTGTTGTGCTTTGCTCTTTCTTTCTGAGTACTTCTTGATGTACCACATCATCCACACATGTGCAAACTTACACCAGTTCCTGTTCTTAATTTCATCAACGTCTATGAGAGCACCCAAATACTTGGTGCTAGGTTTAGCTGAGGAGTTTGGGCATAAGAATGTTGCCAGTAGAACAGCCATGAAACAACGACAAAACTCATCATCCGGAAGATCTTTTTGTTTGATGATTTTGTCACCAAAAAACCGTACAGTCGGTACCTCCGATAAACCAAATAAACTAAGGAAACCATGTTTGCCTGCCTCTTCATCTGTCTCAACAGGAAGCTGACCAGCAGGGATGCCTAGTACAAGCTCAAAAGACTTTGGATCAATCGGTATTGATTTCTTCCCAATTATAATTGCTTCAACATCGAGGCTTTGTATTATCGGCAATGAACTGTGCAAACAATCTTGGAACATTGCAATCATCAAGATCTAGCATGTGTTGAAACCCAATCTTCTTGACAAGATCTTTCCTATGGTCCGAGCAAGTGATACTTTTGAAAACAAGTGATCAGATAAGGAACACTACATCTGTTGTACGCTGTAATTTCATCTTCACTAATGTGTCCTTCATCAGCTACAGTCTTTTCTTTCTGTTTAATTAGAACATTCAAAAATTAATACGTAGATTACAATGAGAAGAACATATAAAACATGAATCATAAAAAAAGAACGAAAAACTACGCAATTAAAACTTCTAGATCTCAAGCAACTCAGACTTAACTAAATCTCAATCCATCAAGTCTCAGTTACAACTTAGTTGCAACTCATGTGTAACTCATAGTCTAGCATGAATCTTGAAGTAAATTAAACTGTGTGGATTTTTTTTCTCGGTTTCGACCCACTTGCAACTAGTAAAACCTCAGTTGCAGCCCATTTGAGACTCGGGAAATCTCAGTTGCAACCTACTTGTAATTAGGGAAATCTCAGTTGCAACCCACTTGCAAGCTGTCATATCAGCATGAATCATGAGACAAATCCAATGGATACGGAGTTGACTGAGACATAATAACAATCAGGCGCCTTATTTCTAGCAAACTCAAGTACAGTGAAAAGTTAAAAAATTAGATGATGCATGCACCTTCTTCTTTTTCCTAAGGTTAGTTCTCCGCTTCACTATTCTTTCAACACTCTTCTCAACCTGATAAGCAAAAAAAGAAAAACATGCTCAAAATAGTGTAACCAACCAAAAAAGAATGAATGCAACTATATAGTAACTTACCAGATCCTTTATATTATCAAACAACTCTTTCTGTGATAGTTCTGGGTCAGATATATCACCATGAATGAAATCCCCTTCATATTCCTGTCCATGATTGAATCCAGCGGAAGTATCTGCTAAGACTTGTTTTCCAGTGTTATCTGAATTCAGAAAACAAAGAAAATGGACTTATTTTCAAATCAGCAACTATATAGTATCTATCATACAACAACATCATGAATTCAACAATTAAAAAACTGTTTACCACTCGGTAAATAGTGAAGATAGGTCTGTGAAGTAAAAAAAATACCATAATAATCTCTAACAGTAAGTCACCTTTTTTGCGTATAAGGAAGGCGGCTGTCTATAATTTTTTAAACAAGTGTACTAGTTGGCTTATGGTAGAACAAGTGAAGCTCAAAAAACAAGTGAAGTCCAAGAAAAAAAAAAGCCTTACAAAAAACTGGAATTATACTCTATCTCAACCTAACATATGCAAGCACTTGTCGCCCTTGCCTTTGATTAGGCACTACAACTATATGTGAATTAGTACCTTATCAGTTTAAAAAATGTGACTTAGAATCTCTGGCTATTTACAATCAACGTCAATTAAGATTCTCACAGTTAAAAAATGGCATTTAATAATAATTGAAAACAAAAACATATGCAAAAAACATGCAAAAGTAAGTACAACCGAAGATTTCGACTCACTTTGACTTGCAACTCTTGGGCTCAGAGTTGCACATCATGGGTACTAGTTGCAAAACTACTTGCAACTGTTGTCTATCATTTTCACCTAGGTTTGAACTAGCCAAAAATGTGAACCATGCTGCAACTCGTGCTTACAGAAACTAGGAAAAAATTCCTGGTTTCAGTTGCTACTAGGTTGAAACTTACAGGAAAGAGACAACCATGTTGAAAGTCATGCAACTCGTACCTACAAAGAAACACCCTGCTTGCAACTCATGGCATCTACATTCAGCTAGGTGGTAAAGTTCCCAGTTACATCCAGGCTGAAATTGGTGGAAAAATACACAACGCCTTGCAGTTGCAACCAGATTGAAAATGGTGGAAAAATACACCACACCTCGCAGTTGCAACCAGGTTCTAATTCCTCAATCACCAAACTCAAATTAGGTTGAAATTCACAAGAACAACATACTAGAATAGAAAAAATCATGACAAAAAAATACTCAGAAGACACCACGGCCCACAGTTGCAACCTGGTTGTAACTCATGTCTCATAGACTTAGATCAGAAACTAGCACGAAAAAGGCACGCAAGTTGCACCCTCATGACTATACTTACAACCCACTTGAAACTACTAGCACTTAGTTACATTTAGAATTAAACTTGTTGGAAAACATCGAGGTTGCAGCTCTCCAAGCCCACAGTTGCAACCAGACTCTAGCTCGTGTTTCACAGTTTCACCTAGGTTGAAACTCATATTTGCTAGTTACTCATAACTTGTGCCTAGAAGACAACTAATTACTCAACACAGAAAATCTGTACATAGAAAACCTAGTTGAATCTTAATTGGTAATGCTTAGTGACAAAGGACTGGTATAAAACACAACATCAACATGCACACTCGATGGATTCGTGCTACTGGTGAGTATGTGTGCCGTTTCCCTCCATGTTCGACCACAAAGCACCCTTTCACAAACTCACAAAAAAATTAGAGGTCTATAACTACCAACTTATAGTTACAACCTGGTTGCAACTATAAAACTAAAAAAATGCAGACAAAACTTGAACTAATGATCAATTGCAACCTGGTTGCAACTATAAACTCAAAAAAATGACAAGCTCGAAAGTTGTGAGTTAGTTAGTTAATTAGTTAGCTTGAACTAATAATCAATTGCAACCTGGTTGAAACTAGCATGTCCAATTGCCACTTGAAACCAGCTTGCAAACAGCTACTGAACTCACCAAATGAATTCACCAAAACAAACAGGGCAAACAGCTACAAACAGTTACATTCCACATACAAAAAACCCTAGTTGCAACCAGCTTGCAAACAGGGGAAATGAATTCACCAAATGCAAACACAAAAATCAACTACTGAACTCGTCCAGAAACAATACTGAAACATGGAAATGAATACTACTGCAGATATTTGGCGCATCATCAACTACAGAGCAAAAACAAAAACACAGACAGAGCACTGTATGCAGGGGATGGACACGACGTACCTGAAGGGATGGAGGACGCTTTGCGAAAAGGAACACGGTGATCCTGTCCCTCCTCTCCATCGGCAGCAAGCCCATCAATCCTTCCTCCCATTGACGTACTTGAGGCCTTATCCACCAAATTTGGGGCAGAGATGCACACAAAAGGGATCCCCGCAGAAGCTACAAACGAATCAAGTGGACATCATTCCCGCAGCATCACCAACAACACAACCCAGATCTCAAACAAAGGTAGGGCATAGACACGGGGCTACCTGAAGGGACGAAGCTCTCATGGCGACAAGGAACACGGTGATGCTGCGCCTCCTCTCCATCAGCGACAAGCCCGCCCATCCTTGCTAGCTTCGACGGGCTGGAAACGTTCCCCATGAACGGAACTCCCAGAGAATTTGATGCAGATGCGCCGGAGATGCGCTTGCCGTCGCCGACGAGCACGTCCATCCTTGCTCGATTTGACGGGCTAGAGACGTTCCCCATGAACGAAACTCCCAGCGAGGCGCCGGAGATGCGGTCGTCGCGCCGCCGAATCAAGCGGATTCGCCTCGCGCGAGGTGAAATCAGCCGGATCTCGCCGGTGCGCCATGAGTGGTCGCCGGCTATTTCATTCCCCTCCTCCCCCCGAGCCTTATCTGTTTGTCTTCTGCCGTTACTGTTTGAAATGCGGTGACCGACAGAACGGGATCTAGGAATAAAAGAAAAAAAAGCGAGGGCCTGTTTGCAAAATAAACAACAAACAGGAACAACAGGCCCATAGACAAGAAAAGACAACAGGCCGAAAAAACAGGCCCGAAAAAGCCCAAGATGCTGCCGGGCAGTCCAACTAAGAAACGACTGAGACATATTAAATCTCAAACGACTGATTTCTAGCGTTTCCGATATATAATTAATCGTGATCGTCTCCAGCAACTCTCGGTTTTGCAATCAGTGTGGCCTAAAAACCGGTCTAACTAAATCACCATAAGCTGTGGGATGGTGTGGTACTAATACTATCCACCCATCGTGATTCATGCCGTCATGGGCCGTGGCGTCGTGCACCAAGAGGCCGGGCAAAGCGTGTGCATTTTGTATTAGCTGATCTTCTTTCCAAGGAATAACAATCAGTGGAGAGGGGTTTTAGATAGTGAGTGTGCAAGCAATGTAACTGTCCAGGGTTTCCAACCGGAAGTCGACAAGCAGCACCACCAACTGACGTCTATCACTCGCACTACACACTAAGGGCCGGGAAAACAAAAAAGTTGACGGTGACACGGCGCCTGAGAAGTGAGAAAATCTACTACTTCTACTAGTAGCACAACGCAAATGGCATTCTGGAGTCGCCATCGACCTTGCTTGATTTCTGTGCTTCCTCCAAAGTGTCAATCTGCCGTGCCAACTAGGGCGGTTCGGCAGGCTCTCGCGTAGTAGAGGAGCTAGACAAAACCTGGTGGGGAGCGGATGGTAACATTTGACTGTTTTGGAGGGCAAAACTGTAACTTTTTATCACCTAAATTCTTTCTAAAAATATCTTCATAAAATGGTCCAAAAATTCTGCTACCATTAGTAGCACTACGAGAATGGCATTCTGGAGTCGCCGTCGACCTTGCTTGATTCCTCTGTGTTGTCCCAAGTCTTCCGTGCTTACTAGGGCGGACCGACACGATCCAGCTCAGCGGTGCAGGGAGGGGGAGCTAAAAAAATCCATCTAAGCCCTTTCGAAAAAAACTTCACAATTTGGTCTAAGAGTATCTCCAACAGGCGCTGTAAAATCTGGCGCTGTAAACCGGCGATTCGGCGCGCTGTATACCGCTAGCGCGTGTTAGCGAATTTGCCCGCGATAGAGGCTCTATTTTGCAGCGCGCGTTGCTGTGCGAAAAACGCACCTCCGGCAGAGGCTCTATTTTGCAGCGCGCGCGGCACAAACTGCTAATCCGACCGTTTTTTGAAAATTTAAATCAAATAAACTATGAAAATTTGATCGAAAATACGAATATATTTTAAAAGTTCAACGATACAATGCGACATATAGAACTGCTAACTACTCGTCCGACTCCCAATCAAAGTCCGAGCTGCTCGGAGTCGTCTCCGACACCAGCGTCGTCGTCCACTCGAAGGAGGAGGAGGAGGAGAGGACGATGGTCGATGGCCCTGCGCCGTTCTTCTTTTCCTCCTCCTTCCTCACCGCCTTCCTCGCTGCGGACTCGGCGCGGCGCTTGTCTCGGCTAGCTTTTTTTCTTCGCCTTCACCGCCGCCTTCTCCTCCTCCTTCTGCTCCTTCTCCGCGTAGAAGACCGCCGTGGCGGCGACGTCCTCGGGGAAGCGGCGCCCATTCAAGGCGAAGCGCCTCGTCGCGCTCGGCGATGAGAAGGCGCTGCTCCAGCTCCCGCTGTCGGCGCTGCTGCTCCCGCGTGATCACCGGCGGCGGCGGCGCGAGCATCTCCGCCTGCTCCCGCGTGAACACGTCGTGGAAGTTCATTGCGCGGCGGGAGCGGCCCAGCCGCCACGCGACGGCGTCGTACGCCCGCGCCGCCTCGTGCGCCGTGTCGAAAGTGCCGAGGCGGATCCGTGATACGTCCAAAACGTATCTACTTTCCCGAACACTTTTGCTGTTGTTTTGCCTCTAATTTGTGTATTTTGGATGCAACTAACACGGACTAACGCTGTTTTCAGCAGAACTGTTATGGTGTCTCGTTTTTGTGCAGAAATCCAACTTTCAGGAAAAACCTCGGGATTTTGACAGAAGGCCCTATTTTCCCAGAATACTGACGGAGCCAGAAGGACAAATCAAGTGGAGACCCGAGGGCCCCACACCATAAGGCGGCGCGGCCTAGGGGGGGCCGCGCGGCCCTATGGTGTGGCCCCCTCGGCCGGCCTCCGACGCCCTCCTTCGGACTACTTATCGACCTCGACCTAAAAACGCACGGGGAGAAGTCGAAGTCGCCAGAAACCCTCCAGAACGCCGCCACATCGCGAAACTCCGTCTCGGGAGCCAGAAGTCTCCGTTCTGGCACTCCGCCGGGACGGGGAATTGGAGGAGATCATCGCCATCATCACCGCCAACGCCTCTCCATCAACCAGCCATGTTTCCCCCATCCATGTGTGAGTAATTCCCCCGCTATAGGCCGAAGGGGATGGTAGGGATTGGATGAGATTGGTCATGTAATAGCATAAGATTGTTAGGGCATAGTGCCTAGTGTCCGTAATTGGTACTTTGATGATATTGTTGCAACTTGTTATGCTTAATGCTTGTCACTAGGGCCCGAGTGCCATGATCTCAGATCTGAACATGTTATTGTTTCATCATGATATTCATTGTTTATGGTCTTACCTGCAAGTTGTATACACATGTCGTCGTCCGGAACCAATGGCCCCGAAGTGACGGAAATCGGGACAACCGGAGGGAATGGTAGTGATGTGAGGATCACATGTGTTCACGGAGTGTTAATGCTTTGCTCCGGTACTCTATTAAAAGGAGTACCTTAATATCCAAGTAGTTTCCCTAGAGGCCCGGCTGCCACCGGCTGGTAGGACAAAAGATGTTGTGCAAGTTTCTCATTGCGAGCACGTACGACTATAATTGGAACACATGCCTATTGATTGCTTTGTACTTGGACACCGTTTTATTATTATCTGCAAATGCCCTGCTATGATTGTTACATGAGTTTCTCTCATCCATGCAACGCCCGTTATCCGTCCCCGTGCCTACAGTATTTTAATCCTGCTGTTTACTATAATCACTACTGCTGTCTTTGTTACTCTGTCTGTCGTTATTTCACTACTGCTACTGCTATAAAACTGTTACTACTGATAAACTCTTGCAAGCAAGTCTGTTTCCAGGTGCAGCTGAATTGACAACTCCGTTGTTAAGGCTTTCAAGTATTCTTTGTCTCCCCTTGTGTCGAATCAATAAATTGGGTTTTACTTCCCGCGAAGACTGTTGCGATCCCCTATACTTGTGGGTCATCAAGACTATTTTCTGGCGCCGTTGCCGGGGAGCATAGATTTATTTGGAAGTTCACTTGGATTGATATTGTTCGCTGCAAATTCTCCATCATGGGTAAACCTGTTGCGGTCGGAAACCCACCGGCGAGCAGCGACGGGCAACACGGTAGAGCCGGGAGGCTCCCAGGACTGCGGCTGGCCCTGGTCCCTCCGAGCGACGGCCCGCAAAGACTCGGCACGCACGTCCGATGCTGGTGCAAGGGCGTGCCACCTGACCTATACCTGGTCAGGAAGGTGTTGGATGTGCCTCGCTTAGTTTCCTGCATGGTATACACGTAAACATTAAATACGAGCCTCGATCGGCTCTCAGGTTATCCTGTGAATCGGCTCAAGGAGTCGATCCACCCATGATGCGTACGAGGTGTACGATCAGATGGTGGTCCTGCTTGATCAAAATAAAGCTAAAACGACCTACTACGATTTAGGGTTTTCACCGCATAATCGGAACATCCTACTCGTGATTGAGCCTGGCGGCCATGCACGGTGATCGTAAACCGACCCTAGACAAGGCCTAAAAAACCAACACGAAGTTGATCCCCGGAACATCCTGTCTAGGGCTAGCAAACTACACCCTACGCGCCACTGGATCCTTCAACCCGTTTGTAAGGCCTAACTATGCAGATATTAAACTAATCCTTGAAGAACAAGGAGCAATCATAACTGATCGGATCTACTAAATAATGATCAAGCGGGGTGCCGCCCTTACACCTAAGATAGGTGTAAGGACGGCTAGACGTCTAAGGGTTGCACGGACGAAAGCATATGATACTATGGAACAATGCTAACCCTAACACATCTATGATAACTACATTGCTCGCCATCAACAAGGCTTCAGTACGAGCAACGCATGAACGACGAATAAACGTGTACTGCCTAGATCGCAAGATGCGATCTAGGCAGCATGATGCTTACCCGGAAGAAACCCTCGAGACAAGGGAGTTGGCGATGCGCCTAGATTGGTTTGTGGTGAACGTGATTGTTGTTTATTTCATAAACCCTAGATACATATTTATAGTCCGTAGACTTTCTAACGTGGGAATAATCCCAACCGGGCACGAGCCAAACTCTATCTAATCGACACGTATCCTACTATGTTACAGATACACGGGCAAACTAGCCCAAACTTTGTATACAAGGCCGATTCATGTATTTCTTCTATGTATATTTTTCAAGCCCATCTCCAATCGCGGCCCACCTCTGATCCGGTCAAATTCTGGTGATAACACATGCCCCCCTGGTTTTGGAAATGACAATTCCAAAATCACTCTGTTTTTTCTTCGTCGGGTCATGTCGTAGCAGAGCAGAACCGCCGCAGTATCCTTCATCATGATGCCTTGCCTCCTCCACTTCTCCGCGTGACCTGGCAAAAATTTTTTTTGTTGGGCACCACTTCCTCGGAAACTGCTGTGGCATTGAATCTCCACTATATTCCCTTTTATTTAACCGCTCCAAACAGTTTGCTTCTTCATCCCCTTCGCATTAGCACTCCAAAAGCCCTCCTGCGCCACCATGTCTTCTTCCTCCTCCGCCTCATCGGGTCTTTCCACCCAATCCTCCTCCTCCCGCGAGCCGACGCCGGAGTGGGACCCGGAGGAGGCCCATGCGGCCAACATCCGCCGCGCCATCGAAGCCGGGGAGGAGTCCAGTCACGACTTCTCCGTCCGGTCTGAGGACGACAAGTCCTCGACCGACGGGGAAAGTGACCTCCGCTTCCTTGCCGACGGGGAAACGGAGGAGGAGAGCGATGACGATCGCTTCTCCTGGGATGACTTCACCTCCGAGGAGGAGGAGGAGGAGGAGGAGGACGACGACACCTCCTCCGACGAACCGCCGGCCAAGCGCTTCTGCCCCTGGCCGGGGAACCTCAGCGACTTCGACAGCGACGACGACGACGCTGACAAGGAGGATGAGGACAACGAGGGCCCTGTCGGCGGCCGCTGCAGCAGCGACGACGAGCCCGCCGGGAGTAGCGCCGACAGCGGCGGCGACGGCGACGACGAGGGCAGCGACGGCCCGTAGATAGGACCCTTAGCACAGGATCAGTAGTAGTAGATGGGGCAATGTATCCCCTAGTACTTCCTTTTGAGAGCAATCAGCTCTTTATGTAAGAAATCCTGTTTATCAATGAAGAATTTCCCCCAATTTGATTTTGCCGATTTCCTTTAAGCTAATTTAGCCGATTTCCCCTCATACTGACTTTGCCGATTGTCCACTTAGCCAATGCTCAATGAGCCGATAGCAACGCATCGGTCCTTCACAATCTATCCTTCAACTCTTCGACTGATGACTTTGAGACCTGGTGGATAACATGGAAGACCCTTGCCTTCAAGAGAGCCCTTAAATTCCTCCCACCAGCTCCAGTGATCCTCTTCTGCAAGAACTCACCATCTTTGAAGAAGGTTGCGACGCAGGACCAGCCGATGACACTCCAATCGGCTTCTAAAAACAGAGCATCTACCAGGTCAGCTGCCCCCCGAGCCTCAGTCAAGGCGAGAATAGCGGTGAAGACGCACAGATCAGACAAAGGGTTTTGAACTCAGGCAATTCTGAGACAGCCACCACGCAGAGCCAGCCAAACTTGCCACCATCGATCATCTTTCTTCCGTTGAACGCCGATATTGTAGACGAAACATCAACGGCTTAATGAGCAAAAGGCTGCCCTGCCTGCCAAAACTGACGCTTCTGACAGTACTGCTGAACTGACGACCTTGCGCAAAGGGTTGGAAGTCCTCGAAGAGAAGGTTCTGGCACCAAAATCGGCTCATTGCCGCTGAGGAAGCTCTCATTGTTCACTCCCTCCAGGAAGCAGAAGGCCATCCGTGTCTTGAACACGCAGCGGGTAGATCCTGTGTAATTGTTCTAGAGTCGATGGATGTGCATCGGCTTTGTTTCTTAGCTCTAAAGTCGATGTCCGTGCATCAGCTGTACATCATGAGAAACATCATGAGAATTTTTTTTACTGGCCGATTTTTCTATCGGCCCCCAATATTTCACTGCACATGTATCGCACATGTTCATCTGATTAGGTGCCCCCCGAGCCGAATCTGCCAGGTTACTGCGGATATCGGCTCTGTAGTTAGCCAAGACACTGTATTTGAACGTCGGCTCCGTTAGGACCAATGTTGACTTTTTCCAGCTCATCGGCCGACGTAAAACCGCTGCCCATTAGATCGACGTTGAACACGAGCGTAACGTATGGTGAGGATAATTTTGGCCGATTGCTCGGAATCGGCCTCCATGTTGATTGAATAGCTCAATGAAGGTTTTGCAATGTTCCTCCATAGATCTTTGGGGCCGATCACACGGATCGGCATCGCCACGTTTGTCCATAGATGTTGCTCTTGTTACACGGTCAGGCCGGTGGATAAGACCAACCTCACCCCGTCCTTCGTCACGTCGATGCGCTCGCAGTCGTCCAAATTGATGCCTGAGAGTGGCTCTTGGCCTGTTGTCTCCCAAACGTTCATCCCAGCCGTTGAAATCTCGGCTAAATCATCTGCGTGGATGACTTCTACTTCATCTCCATCCCATCGTATTAGGCATTGGTGCATCGTGGATGGAATGCAACAGTTGGCGTGGATCCAATCTCTCCCTAGCAAGACAGCATAGGTGCTCTTGCTGTCGACAATAAAGAACGTCGTAGGGATAGTTTTCCTTCCTACGGTCAGATCCACGTTCAGAACACCTTGTGCGTCAGATGCTTGGCCGTTGAAATCGCTCAGTGTCACATTGGTCTTGATCAGATCCGAGCTAGAGCGTCCCAACCGACGTAGCATGGAGTATGGCATAATATTGATCGCCGCTCCGGTGTCCACCAGCATCTTGTTGACAGGCTGCCCATTGATATAGCCTCGCAAGTACAGGGCCTTCAGATGTCTGTAGCTTCTTTCTCGTGGCTTCTCAAAGATAACCGGCCGTGGGCCGCAGTCAAGTTGTGCCACAGGTGCTTCGTCTAATCCTGGAGCACTAAACTCCGTCGGAAGGATGAACACCATGTTTGTGCCAGCCCGATGTTTCATCATCGGCTTTCTTTGTCCGGGGCGCCACTCTTTCCTTTGTGGCCGACCTTCTTCGTCCAGGGTTCGCTGAATTTTAGCGGCCAGACCAGGCCGCGCCTTCCTCAACGTGTGCAGGTATAACCTTTCAGCTTCCTCCAAACCACGTAGTCGCTGAACCCTACGCTTTTGGGAACGGCTGAGCCCATCAGGGCACCACCTTGGCCGGTGGTACTTATCTTCTTCTTCTTCATCGTCTTCCAAATCCTCGAGATCTTCCACCCGAGAGGACTCAGCGTGCTTGTTCCGAGGCGGGAGAGGCCCTAGACGTTTGAACACGTACACGTTAGCTGCATCCTTCTTTTTCTGTCTACATTCTGGGCAGTTGCCGATTGTAGGCAATTGGCTCATTCCTGAATCCCAGCAGTGTCTGAAGAAGGGGCAGTCCCAGTGCCTATCCACGTCGTCTTGCTCTCTCGACTTTTCCTTGGCGTGGCGCTCATATCTCTCCTCGTTGCGATCATGCCGACGGTGTCTCCTGGCGTCCCTAGCCAGACGATCCCTTTCCTCATCGTCGTCGTATCGTCGGCGTTGGTCGTATTGACTCACATATTTGTTGAGGAGGTGATCAGAGAGAGGTCGCTGATATCTCACGTTCCTCACTTCTCCCTCTGTGATGTAGCGCTTGCCATCGTGACGGAGCCGATCGCGTGGAACGGCTTCCTCTGTATCTTTGCTATGAGAGCAGCTGCCCTCGTCTCCGTTCTTACCAGAGTGGTGCCCAGGTCCTACCATGTTGATGTTGAACGAGAATCCTGGCTGGCACCCTCCAGGGTAAGTGCACTCCACCATGTTAACGGGCGGGGAAGGGGTGTGTGTCGACCTTCATGGCATATGATACGTCTCCGACGTATCGATAATTTCTTATGTTCTATGCCATATTATTGATGATACCTACATGTTTTATGCACACTTTATGTCATATTCGTGCATTTTCTGGAACTAACCTATTAACTAGAGGCCGAAGTGCCAGTTGCTGTTTTCAGCTGTTTTTGGTTTCAGAAATCCTAGTAACGAAATATTCTCGGAATTGGTTTCAGAAATCCTAGTAACGAAATATTCCGCCGCCGCCAATCCCATCTCGGGGGATTCTGGAGATCTCCTCCGGCACCCTGCCGGAGAGGGGATTCATCTCCCGGAGGACTCTACGCTGCCATGGTCGCCTCCGGAGTGATGAGTGAGTAGTTCACCCCTGGACTATGGGTCCATAGCAGTAGCTAGATGGTTGTCTTCTCCTCATTGTGCTTCATTGTTGGATCTTGTGAGCTGCCTAACATGATCAAGATCATCTATCTGTAATACTCTATGTTGTGTTTGTCGGGATCCGATGGATAGAGAATACCATGTTATGTTAATTATCAAGTTATTACATATGTGTTGCTAGCTTTACTTTATTTACTGTCTTGTTTGCTATATCAAAAACACAAAAAAATTAGTTACTTGCATTTACTTTATCTAGTTTGCTTTATTTACTACTGCTAAAATGGCCAACCCTGAAAATACTAAGTTGTGTGACTTCACTAGCACAAATAATAATGATTTCTTATGCACACCTATTGCTCCACCTGCTACTACGGCAGAATTCTTTGAAATTAAACCTGCTTTACTAAATCTTGTTATGCGAGAGCAATTTTCTGGTGTTAGTTCTGATGATGCTGCTGCCCATCTCAATAATTTTGTTGAACTATGTGAAATGCAAAAGTATAAAGATGTAGATGGTGACATTATAAAATTAAAATTGTTTCCTTTCTCATTAAGAGGAAGTGCTAAAGATTGGTTGCTATCTCTGCCTAAGAATAGTATTGATTCATGGACTAAATGCAAGGATGCTTTTATTGGTAGATATTATCCCCCCGCTAAAATTATATCTTTGAGGAGTAGCATAATGAATTTTAAACAATTGGATAATGAACATGTTGCTCAAGCTTGGGAAAGAATGAAATCTCTCGGTTAAAAATTGCCCAACCCATGGACCGACTACTTGGATGATCATCCAAACCTTCTATGCATGACTAAATTTTTCTTCGCGAAACTTATTGGATTCAGCTGCTGGAGGTACCTTTATGTCCATCACTCTTGGTGAAGCAACAAAGCTTCTTGATAATATGATGGTTAATTACTCGAATGGCACACGGAAAGAGCTCCACAAGGTAAGAAGGTAAATTCCGTTGAAGAATCCTCTTCCTTGAATGATAAGGTTGATGCTATTATGTCTATGCTTGCGAATGATAGGACTAATGTTGATCCTAATAATGTTCCATTAGCTTCATTGGTTGCCCAAGAAGAACATGTTGATGTAAACTTCATTAAAAATAATAATTTCAACAACAATGCTTATCGGAACAATTCTAGTAATAACTATAGGCCATATCCTTATAATAATGGTAACGGTTATGCTAATTCTTATGGGAATTCTTACAACAATAATAGGAATACACCCCCTGGACTTGAAGCCATGCTTAAAGAATTTATTAGTACACAAACTGCCTTTAACAAATCTGTTGAGGAAAAGCTCAATAAAATTGATATTCTTGTTTCTAGAGTTGATAGTCTTGCCTCTGATGTTGATCTTTTGAAATCGAAAGTTATGCCTAATAGGGATATTGAAAATAAAATTGTTACTACAGCAAATGCCATCCAAGTTAGAATTGATGAGAATATAAGATTAATGGCTGAACTGCGTGCTAGGTGGGATAGAGAAGAAAATGAAAAACTAGCTAAAAAGGAAAATGTAGCTAAAGTTTGGACTATTACCACCACTAGCAATGCTAATGATTCACATGTTGCTGCACCTCCTACTATCAATGGTAAAATAATTGGTGTTGGCAATGCTTCTACTCCTAGTGCAAAGCGCGCAAAATTACCCGAAACTCGCTAAAACTGCTCGAAACTGCTTGTGATAAAACTGCTGAAATTTTTTCCAACCTTGGGGATGATAATCCCATTGCTTTAGATTGTAATGATTTAGATTTTGATGATTGTCACATCTCTGAAGTTATAAAGTTCTTACAAAAACTTGCTAAAAGTCCCAATGCTAGTGCTATAAATTTGGCTTTCACAAACATATTACAAACGCTCTCATAAAAGCTAGAGAAGAGAAACTAAAACTTGAAACTTCTATTCCTAGAAAGCTAGAGGATGGTTGGGAGCCCATCATTAAAATGAGAGTCAAAGACTTTGATTGTAATGCCTTGTGTGATCTTGGTGCAAGTATTTCTGTTATGCCTAAAAAAGTCTATGATATGCTTGACTTGCCACCATTGAAGAATTGTTATTTGGATGTTAATCTCGCTGATAATGCTAAAAAGAAACCTTTGGGGAAAGTTGATAATGTTCATATTATGGTTAACAATAACCTTGTCCCCGTTGATTTTGTTGTCTTGGATATTGAATGCAATGCATCTTGCCCCATTATATTGGGAAGACCTTTTTCTTCGAACCGTTGGTGCTACTATTGATATGAAGGAAGGTAATATTAAATATCAATTTCCTCTCAAGAAAGGTATGGAACACTTCCCTAGAAAGAGAATGAAGGTACCTTATGATTCTATTATTAGAACAAATTATGATGTTGATGCTTCATCTCTCGATGTTACTTGAGTTACACTTTCGCGCCTAGCTGAAAGGCGTTAAAGAAAAGCGCTTATGGGAGACAACCCATGTTTTTACTCCAGTATTTTTGTTTTATATTTGTGTCTTGGAAGTTGTTTACTACTGTAGCAACCTCTCCTTATCTTAGTTTTATGTTTTGTTGTGCCAAGTAAAGTCTTTGATAGAAAAGTAAGTACTAGATTTGGATTACTGCGCAGTTCCAGATTTCTTTGCTGTCACGAATCTGGGTCTATCTCCCTGTAGGTAGCTCAGAAAATTACGCCAATTTACGAGCATGATCCTCAGATATGTACGCAACTTTCATTCAATTTGAGCATTTTCGTTTGAGCAAGTCTGGTGGCCTAATAAAATCCATCTTTACGGATCTGTTCTGTTTTGACAGATTCTGTCTTTTATTTCGCATTGCCTCTTTTGCTATGTTGGATGAATTTCTTTGATCCACTAATGTCCAGTAGCTTTATGCAATGTCCAGAAGTGTTAAGAATGATTGTGTCACCTCTGAACATGTGAATTTTTATTATGCACTAACCCTCTAATGAGTTGTTTCGAGTTTGGTGTGGAGGAAGTTTTCAAGGATCAAGAGAGGAGTATGATGCAATATGATCAAGGAGAGTGAAAGCTCTAAGCTTGGGGATGCCCGGTGGTTCACCCCTGCATATTATAAGAAGACTCAAGCGTCTAAGCTTGGGGATGCCCAAGGCATCCCCTTCTTCAACGACAACATTATCAGGTTCCTCCCCTGAAACTATATTTTTATTCCGTCACATCTTATGTACTTTGCTTGGAGCGTCGGTTTGTTTTTGTTTTTATTTTGTTTGAATAAAATGGATCCTAGCATTCACTATATGGGAGAGAGACACGCTCCGCTGTAGCATATGGACAAATATGTCCTTAGGCTCTACTCATAGTATTCATGGCGAAGTTTCTTCTTCGTTAAATTGTTATATGGTTGGAATTGGAAAATGATACATGTAGTAAATTGCTATAATGTCTTGGATAATTTGATACTTGGCAATTGTTATGCTCATGTTTAAGCTCTTGCATCATATACCTTGCACCCATTAATGAAGAAATACTTAGAGCTTGCTAATTTGGTTTGCATATTTGGTTTCTCTAGAGTCTAGATAACATCTAGTATTGAGTTTTGAACAACAAGGAAGACGGTATGGAGTCTTATAATGTTTACCATATGTCTTTTATGTGAGTTTTGCTGTACCGTTCATCCTTGTGTTTGTTTCAAATAACCTTGCTAGCCTAAACCTTGTATCGAGAGGGAATACTTCTCATGCATCCAAAATCCTTGAGCCAACCACTATGCCATTTGTGTCCACCATACCTACCTACTACATGGTATTTATCCGCCATTCCAAAGTAAATTGCTTGAGTGCTACCTTTAAAATTCCATCATTCACCTTTGCAATATATAGCTCATGGGACAAATAGCTTAAAAACTATCGTGGTATTGAATATGTACTTATGCACTTTATCTCTTATTAAGTTGCTTGTTGAGCGATAACCATGTTTACGGGGACGCCATCAACTATTCTTTGTTGGATATCATGTGAGTTGCTATGCATGTCCGTCTTGTACTGAAGCAAGAGAGATCTACCACCTTCATGGTTGGAGCATGCATATTGTTAGAGAAGAACTTTGGGCCGCTAACTAAAGCCATGATTCATGGTGGAAGTTTCGGTTTGGACATATATCCTCAATCTCATATGAGAATAATAATTGTTGCCACATGCTTATGCATTAAAGAGGAGTCCATTATCTGTTGTCCATGTTGTCCCGGTATGGATGTCTAAGTTGAGAATAATCAAATGCGAGAAATCCAAAATGCGAGCTTTCTCCTTAGACCTTTGTACAGGCGACATGGAGGTACCCCATTGTGACACTTGGTTAAAACATGTGCATTGCAAAGATCCGGTAGTCCAAGTTAATTAGGACAAGGTGCGGACAAGGTACGTGCTTCTTGGCTCCTCCTGGTTCGATAAACCTTGGTTTCTTTCTGAGGGAAAACTTGCTGCTGTGCGCATCATACCTTCCTCTTGGGGTTGCCCAACGAACGTGTGAAATACTAATAGTGCCCGCACCTTGTCCTAATTAACTTGGACTACCGGATCTTTGCAATGCACATGTTTTGACCAAGTGTCACAATGGGGTACCTCCATGTCGCCTGTACAAAGGTCTAAGGAGAAAGCTCGCTTTTGATTATTCTCAACTTAGACATCCATACCGGGACAACATGGACAACAGATAATGGACTCCTCTTTAATGCATAAGCATGTGGCAACAATTATTATTCTCTTACGAGATTGAGGATATATGTCCAAACTGAAACTTCCACCATGAATCATGGCTTTAGTTAGCGGCCCAAAGTTCTTCTCTAACAATATGCATGCTCCAACCATGAAGGTGGTAGATCTCTCTTGCTTCGGACAAGACGGACATGCATAGCAACTCACATGATATCCAACAAAGAATAGTTGATGGCGTCCCCGTAAACATGGTTATCGCTCAACAAGCAACTTAATAAGAGATAAAGTGCATAAGTACATATTCAATACCACGATAGTTTTTAAGCTATTTGTCCCATGAGCTATATATTGCAAAGGTGAATGATGGAATTTTAAAGGTAGCACTCAAGCAATTTACTTTGGAATGGCGGATAAATACCATGTAGTAGGTAGGTATGGTGGACACAAATGGCATAGTGGTTGGCTCAAGTATTTTGGATGCATGAGAAGTATTCCCTCTCGATACAAGGTTTAGGCTAGCAAGGTTATTTGAAACAAACACAAGGATGAACGGTACAGCAAAACTCACATAAAAGACATATGGTAAACATTATAAGACTCCATACCGTCTTCCTTGTTGTTCAAAACTCAATACTAGATGTTATCTAGACTCTAGAGAAACCAAATATGCAAACCAAATTAGCAAGCTCTAAGTATTTCTTCATTAATGGGTGCAAAGTATATGATGCAAGAGCTTAAACATGAGCACAACAATTGCCAAGTATCAAATTATCCAAGACATTTTAGAGTTACTACATGCAGCATTTTCCAATTCCAACCATATAACAATTTAACGAAGATGAAACTTCGCCATGAATACTATGAGTAGAGCCTAAGGACATATTTGTCCATATGCTACAGCGGAGCGTGTCTCTCTCCCATAAAGTGAATGCTAGGATCCATTTTATTCAAACAAAACAAAAAACAAAAACAAACCGACGCTCCAAGCAAAGTACATAAGATGTGACGGAATAAAAATATAGTTTCGAGGAGGAACCCGATAATGTTGTCGATGAAGAAGGGGATGCCTTGGGCATCCCCAAGCTTAGACGCTTGAGTCTTCTTAGAATATGCAGGGGTGAACCACCGGGCATCCCCAAGCTTAGAGCTTTCACTCTCCTTGATCATATTGCATCATACTCCTCTCTTGATCCTTGAAAACTTCCTCCACACCAAACTCGAAACAACTCATTAGAGGGTTAGTGCATAATAAAAATTCACATGTTCAGAGGTGACACAATCATTCTTAACACTTCTGGACATTGCATAAAGCTACTGGACATTAGTGGATCAAAGAAATTCATCCAACATAGCAAAAGAGGCAATGCGAAATAAAAGACAGAATCTGTCAAAACAGTAACAGTCCGTAAAGATGGATTTTATTAGGCCACCAGACTTGCTCAAACGAAAATGCTCAAATTGAATGAAAGTTGCGTACATATCTGAGGATCATGCTCGTAAATTTGCGTAATTTTATGAGCTACCTATAGGGAGATAGACCCAGATTCGTGACACCAAAGAAATCGGGAACTGCGCAGTAATCCAAATCTAGTACTTACTTTTCTATCAAAGACTTTACTTGGCACAACAAAACATAAAACTAAGATAAGGAGAGGTTGCTACAGTAGTAAACAACTTCCAAGACACAAATATAAAATAAAAATACTGGAGTAAAAACATGGTTGTCTCCCATAAGCGCTTTTCTTTAACGCCTTTCAGCTAGGCGCAGAAAGTGTATATCAAGTAACATCGAGAGATGAAGCATCAACATCATAATTTGTTCTAATAATAGAATCATAAGGTACCTTCATTCTCTTTCTAGGAAAGTGTTCCATACCTTTCTTGAGAGGAAATTGATATTTAATATTACCTTCCTTCATATCAATAGTGGCACCAACGGTTCGAAGAAAAGGTCTTCCCAATATAATGGGCAAGATGCATTGCATTCAATATCCAAGACAACAAAATCAACGGGGACAAGGTTATTGTTAACCATAATATGAACATTATCAACTTTCCCCAAAGGTTTCTTTTTAGCATTATCAGCGAGATTAACATCCAAATAACAATTCTTCAATGGTGGCAAGTCAAGCATATCATAGACTTTTTTAGGCATAATAGAAATACTTGCACCAAGATCACATAAAGCATTACAATCAAAATCTTTGACTCTCATTTTAATGATGGGCTCCCAACCATCCTCTAGCTTTCTAGGAATAGAAGTTTCAAGTTTTAGTTTCTCTTCTCTAGCTTTTATGAGAGCATTTGTAATATGTTTTGTGAAAGCCAAATTTATAGCACTAGCATTGGGACTTTTAGCAAGTTTTTGTAAGAACTTTATAACTTCAGAGATGTGGCAATTATCAAAATCTAAATCATTACAATCTAAAGCAATGGGATTATCATCCCCAAGGTTGGAAAAAATTTCAGCAGTTTTATCACAAGCAGTTTCAGCAGTTTTAGCAGTTTCAGGTAATTTTGCGCGCTTTGCACTAGGAATAGAAGCATTGCTAACACCAATTATTTTACCATTGATAGTAGGAGGTGCAGCAACATATGATTCATTAGCATTGCTAGTGGTGGTAATAGTCCAAACTTTAGCTACATTTTCCTTTTTAGCTAGTTTTTCATTTTCTTCTCTATCCCACCTAGCACGCAGTTCAGCCATTAATCTTATATTCTCATTAATTCTAACTTGGATGGCATTTGCTGTAGTAACAATTTTATTTTCAATATCATCAGGTTTAGCAGCCATTTTATTAATTAAAGAAGATTGTGACGCAGACATGTATGAGATTCGGTCTTCAGCATTTGCAAGTTTAGTTTGCAACCCAGAAATCTCCATGTTCAAATTTTCAAGTTGATTTCCTATTTTCTTCAACAAGGTAGATTGCTCATTCATAGTTTTAGTAAACAATTTATTTTGCTCATACTGTGATTGCATAAAGCTCTTGGTGGACCTTTCAATTTCTAACATCTTTTCCTCATTAGGTGAAACATATCTACCATAAGAATTACCATTAGCGAGGATGTGGTCTAGAATTTTGAGCAACCAATGAAGCTAACGGAACATTATTAGGATCAACATTAGTCCTACCATTAACAAGCATAGACATAATAGCATCAATCTTATCACTCAAGGAAGAGGTTTCTTCAACAGAATTTACCTTCTTACCTTGTGGAGCTCTTTCCGTGTGCCATTCAGAGTAATTAACCATCATATTATCAAGAAGCTTTGTTGCTTCACCAAGAGTGATGGACATAAAGGTACCTCCAGCAGCTGAATCCAATAAATTCCGCGAAGAAAAATTTAGTCCTGCATAGAAGGTTTGGATGATCATCCAAGTAGTCAGTCCATGGGTTGGGCAATTTTTAACCAGAGATTTCATTCTTTCCCAAGCTTGAGCAACATGTTCATTATCCAATTGTTTAAAATTCATTATGCTACTCCTCAAAGATATAATTTTAGCAGGGGGATAATATCTACCAATAAAAGCATCCTTGCATTTAGTCCAGGAATCAATACTATTCTTAGGCAGAGATAGCAACCAATCTTTAGCTCTTCCTCTTAATGAGAAAGGAAACAATTTTAATTTTATAATGTCACCATCTACATCTTTATACTTTTGCATTTCACATAGTTCAACAAAATTATTGAGATGGGCAACAGCATCATCAGAACTAACACCAGAAAATTGCTCTCGCATAACAAGATTAAGTAAAGCAGGTTTAATTTCAAAGAATTCTGCTGTAGTAGCAGGTGGAGCAATAGGTGTGCATAAGAAATCATTATTATTTGTGCTAGTGAAGTCACACAACTTAGTATTTTCAGGGTTGGCCATTTTAGCAGTAATAAATAAAGCAAACTAGATAAAGTAAATGCAAGTAAACTAATTTTTTTGTGTTTTTGATATAGCAAACAAGATAGCAAATAAAATAAAGCTAGCAACTAATTTTTTTTGTGTTTTGATATAATGCAGCAAACAAAGTAGTAAATAAAATAAAGCAAGACAAAAACAAAGTAAAGAGATTGAGAAGTGGAGACTCCCCTTGCAGCGTGTCTTGATCTCCCCGGCAACGGCGCCAGAAAATATGCTTGATGGCGTGTATTTCACACGTTCGTTGGGCAACCCCAAGAGGAAGGTATGATGCGCACAGCAGCAAGTTTTCCCTCGAAAGAAACCAAGGTTTATCGAACCAGGAGGAGCCAAGAAGCACGTTGAAGGTTGATGGCGGCGGGATGTAGTGCGGCGCAACACCGGAGATTCCGGCGCCAACGTGGAACCCGCACAACACAACCAAAGTACTTTGCCCCAACGAAACAGTGAGGTTGTCAATCTCACCGGCTTGCTGTAACAAAGGATTAACCGTATTGTGTGGAAGATGATTGTTTGCAAGAAAACGAGTAAAGAACAAGTATTGCAGCAGATTTGTATTTCGAGTATAAAAGAATGGACCGGGGTCCACGGTTCACTAGAGGTGTCTCTCCCATAAGATAAAAGCATGTTGGGTGAACAAATTACAGTCGAGGCAATTGACAAATAGAGAGGGCATAACAATGCACATACATGACATGATAAGTATAGTGAGATTTAATTGGGCATTACGACAAAGTACATAGACCGTCATCCAAGCTGCATCTATGCCTAAAAAGTCCACCTTGAGGTTATCATCCGAACCCCTCCGGTATTAAGTTGCTAACAACAGACAATTGCATTAAGTATGGTGCGTAATGTAATCAACAACTACATCCTCGGACATAGCGCCAATGTTTTATCCCTAGTGGCAACAAGCACAACACAACCTTAGAACTTTCCGTCACTCGTCCCGGTGTCAATGCGGGCATGAACCCACTATCGAGCATAAATACTCCCTCTTGGAGTTAAAAGTAAAAACTTGGCCAGAGCCTCTACTAGTAACGGAGAGCATGCAAGATCATAAACAACACATATGTAATAACTTGATAATTAACATGACATGGTATTCTCTATCCATCGGATCCCGACAAACACAACATAGAGTATTACGGATAGATGATCTTGATCATGTTAGGCAGCTCACAAGATCCAACAATGAAGCACAATGAGGAGAAGATAACCATCTAGCTACTGCTATGGACCCATAGTCCAGGGGTGAACTACTCACTCATCACTCCGGAGGCGACCATGGCGGTGTAGAGTCCTCCGGGAGATGAATCCCCTCTCCGGCAGGGTGCCGGAGGAGATCTCCAGAATCCCCCGAGATGGGATCGGCGGCGGCGTCTCTGTAAGGTTTTCCGTATCGTGGTTTTTCGCATCAGGGGTTTCGCGACGGAGGCTTTAAGTAGGCGGAAGGGCGAGTCGGGGGCCCGACGAGGGGGCCACACCATAGGGCGGCGCGGGCCCCCAGGCCGCGCCGCCTTGTGGTGTCGCCACCTCTTGGCCCCACTTTGTATGTTCTTCGGTCTTCCGGAAGCTCCGTGGAAAAATAGGCCCCCGGGTCTTTGTTTCGTCCAATTCCGAGAATATTTCGTTACTAGGATTTCCGAAACCAAAAACAGCGAAAAACGAGAACGGCACTTCGGCATCTTGTTAATAGGTTAGTTCCAGAAAATGCACGAATATGACATAAAGTGTGCATAAAACATGTAGGTATCATCAATAATATGGCATAGAACATAAGAAATTATCGATACGTCGGAGACATATCATTGGGGAATAATTCTAAAGAAAAACATGCTTATGAAGTAACAACTAGAGGCGGTGTTTCTACTCAGGATCCTTTATATCCTGAGGGACATCCCAAAAGAGTTGAACAAGATTCTCAACGAACTAAAACCAGTGCTCCATCTAAGAAAAAGAAAAAGAAACATAAGAATGTTGTAGAATCCTCCGAACTCGTTAATGATCCTAATAGTATTTCTATTTCTGATGTCTGAAACCGAAAGTGGTAATGAACATGATAAAGATAATGATAAGAATGATACTCCTGATAAAGAAGAGGTTGAAGAAGAACCTGAAAAGCATGCTAAAAATAAAAAGTACACTAAAGAAGATTTTATTGCTGAGAAACATGGTAATGAAAGAGAACCTTGGGTCCAAAAGCAAATGCCTTTTCCTGCTAAGAAAATAAAATCAAAGGAAGAAGAACACTATAATAAATTTTGTGATTGGATGAAACCTTTATTCTTGCAAATCCCTTTGACTGATGCTATTAAATTGCCTCCTTATTCAAAGTATATGAAAGATATTGTTACTAACAAAAGGAAAATCTCCAATGAGGAAATTTCCACTATGCTTGCTAATTACTCTTTCAATGGCAAAGTTCCAAAGAAGTTGGGCGACCTGGTATACCTACTATTCCTTGTTCTATTAAGAATAATTATGTTAAAACTGCTCTATGTGACTTGGGAGCCGATGTTAGTGTTATGCCTTTTTTCTCTTTATAAGAGACTTTACTTAGATAAGTTGATACCTACTGATATATCTTTGCAAATGGATGATAAATCTACTGCTATTCCTGTTGGTATATGTGAGGATGTTCATGTTCAAGTTACTAATAATCGCTTGATATTAACTGATTTTGTTGTGTTGGAAATGCCCGAAGATGATAATATGTCTATTATTCTTGGGAGACCTTTTCTTAACACCGCAGGGGCTGTTATTGATTGCAATAAAGGAAAGGTTACTTTCAATGTTGATGATAGGGAGCATACCGTTTATTTTCCCAAGAGGATTGAGAAAGCGTGCGGAGTTAATACTATTTCTAATGTGAGAACTATCAAAGTTGGAACTATCGATTGTCCTATATATGAGCCTAAAGAAGAATATCAAACTCTTATGATTGGATCCATATCAATACAATTCAAGGTAACATGATTGATTTGAGGGTTATTTCTTCATATGCTATGTAAAATTTATTTGGTGGCAAGACTTGATCAACCTTGTTAACAAATACCTTTTATATGCATAGAGGAGGTAAACAACATTTATTTCTTCCTCCATTTGCTCTAGTTGCTGTAGCACTTTTATTTTTCAAAGTTCCTTAGTTAATTAGAGTTTTCAAAAAAAAATCCTGGCCAGTAATAATAAACTTAACACCCAGAAATATGCATTTTTCAAAGTTTTCAAAAATTCACAAAAATTATACCGTTGGTCCTATTTTTCGAAGAGGCACCTGGGAGCACCAGAGGATGACCTGTGGGGAACCACATGGTGCCACACCACCAGCCGGCGCGGCCAAGGAGGTGGGCGCGCCACCCTGTGGTGTGGGCCCCTCCTTGCCCCACTACTTCATCTCTTTCTCCCAGCATCTTCTCTCTCCCGAAAAACTCGAACCAGCTTTCTCTCACTCGCGTTTTTGCTCAAGAGCTCAGGATTTTTCGATCTCTTTGCTCAGCCCAGATTTCTGTCTGAACTTTGGCACATTTGCTCTCCGGTATGTGACTCCTCCGCCTATCCAAGTAGAATTTTGTTTGGTTGAGTATATCTTGAATATTTTGCTGCTGTAGGTAACATGTTTAGTGAGCTTGCATGCTTGTTCTAAGTGGTATAAACTAGTTTTGATGCATGATTAGTACTCTAGCAAGTTCCTATAGCAGTTCCCCTTGATTATATGTCACCAAATCAAATTTTATATCACTTGTTGAAAATTTCAGAAAAGAGATGAAGAAGTTCAACTTTGGAGAATTGTTCAAGAAAGGAACAACCAGCACCGGGAGGCCTTCTAGGACCGCCACCCAACTTAGGCGATCGTACAATGAGGATATCATCGCGCCTAGCTTCGCGCCCGAAGAGGACAATGGGGCTCCTAATGCTTCATCCTTCCCATGTTATGATTTTCTGACAAATGCATGGATACTGGATGATTTCTTCACCCTTGTCAACAAGGCGGGCTTAGCCACCTACGTGGGAGATGAAAGGGAGCAATACTACATGCTCACCAAAATCTTTGTCGAGAGCTTCAAGTTCCAAAACACGCAATATGAGCCGACAGTTGCATTCAAGATCTATGGTAATCCTGTTACTATGGAATTGAAAGAATTTTGTCGTGCATTGGATATTGCCCCTGTAGGTACAACAAGGAGGATTGATGACAACCCCCGGGACTTGTTGGAGCTTTATCGAGGGATCACCAATGATGATTGTCGCACCATTCAGCGTGGCAAGATAAGGAACATTCAACTCCCCGCCATTAAATATTTTGCATATTACATTGCTACTAGCATTCTTGGTACGGAGAACACTAGCAATATTTCTAGTTACCATCTTGCTTTCTTGAATATTGCACTTACTGGACGGACATCTTATCATCTTGGTTCTCTTATTGCTTGCCGCCTGTCTAACAGGGGGCCTATTTTTGGAGGAACTATTGCATTGCGCGTTTTAACACATTTAAGACTTCCTATTGATCCTAATGATGTGCCATTAACCCCTAGGAGGCTTGATATCGCTGCTATGAAAAGCCATCATTTTGTTACCACTGATTCCACTTTAGATAATATGGTCTATAGAATGTTGTTTGCTCGACGGGGATGAGAAAGAAATCCCTCTTCCCCAGCCCAAGTTTGTTCCGTATTGACAGGCAACCATGGTCGCGCACTAAGGAGGAGGTGGATGAACATATGAAGATACAAGATTTCCACCAGCAGCATGACTCCGAGGACGCCGAGCCCTCCTACGACTACACCGTCACGTATCCGGGTGCTTCTTCTAGCACATACCCGGAAGATGATCCATCTTCGTCGTACTACGGAGATACTACCTCATGGGGTCGATGGGATTGAACTCCACTTAGGCCAAAAGCCTAAGCTTGGGGGGAGGTATACCGGCATCACTCATTCTTTGCATATTATGGTTGCTGGATACTTGTACATACTTGTTTAGTCTCTTTGAGTGGTTTTCTAATGAGAGGGAGATGATATTTGGGGAAGTGCTGCCTGAAAACAGATTCTGGACTGTTACTAGAAAAATTCGTGCGCACAGCCAGAACGTTATTTTGAGCTGCCAATTTTTGTGCAGGTTCCCCAGGTTGTTATCTAACTTTCATTAGTTGAACACTTTTCGAGCTGAGCAACGTAAGATTTTTGTAAAAATCGATTTCTGTACTGCTGTCAAGTTTTGGCAGATTTCTGCCATCTTGCTTTTCTGTGTTTCTTTTAGTTTGCCATTTCTTGTTCTTGCTTTGTTTCTTTTATAAAACACAAAAAGACCAAAAATATTTCTGTTGTTTCTCTTCATCATTTGTTTATCTTGGTTTCTTGCATTTGTTTCGCTTTATTTGCTATTGCTAGTTTGCTATAAGAAAACCCAAAAAGATTTTGCTTTGTTTGCTTGTTTCCTTTTGTTCTTGTTCTCAAATTCGAAAACACCAAAAATATTTTCTGTTCTTCTTTGGTTTGTAAAGTTCATTATGAGTTCAATGGTCTTCGGTGGCTGGAGCGTGGTTTTCATTTCATATTATCCAAGCTACACAAGTGAAAGGCAATGATGACGATATTCGACAATACGATTGTGGTGAGATGCTGGTATGAACTCTATTTGTTTTCATTTTTGTACATATACTCATCCATGTGAGCATGCTTAGTTGGTTCATGTGAGGTATATGTCATTTAAGAAAGTCTAGTAGTTCATGATCTCTCATGTTTAGCTTCAATTTATTAATATGAGTAGCATGTCATGAATATTTGCTTGCATTGTTTTATTCATAGATAGGTATGATATTGTGGTATCCTCCTCTGAATAATTCGTTTGAATTAACTTGGCACATGCTCACGCATGCATATGACTGAACAAGAGTCAATTAAGCCTCAATGATTTACATTGCTTCAGAGTTCTTGTATCACTTTTATGCCCCAGTTAATTTATTTTGCCGCAAGCATGATTATGACAGTTATTGCTCTCTTGATTTGTCGCTCCCTAGTCTTTTGCTAGCCTTCACTTGTACCGAGCGGGAACGCTGCTCGTGCTTCCAAACACCCGAAAACCAAGTTGTTCCAAAGTGTCCACCATAAATACCTATGCATGGCATTTCAAACCATTCCAAGTAAATTCTCATGCGCTACCTTTAAAACCTTCAAAATGCTTCTCAATTCGTGTTTATGTTTCATAGCTCATGAGGAAGTATGTGGTGTTTAGCTTTCAACCTTGTCATTTACTTTCGACGGACTCTCATATGGACTAGTGGCACATCCGCTTATCCAATAATTTTGCAAAAAGAGCTGGCAATGGGATTCCCGGATCCCGAATTAATTAACTTAAATAGATACTCCTCCATGGTTTCGATTGTTGGACGGCACCCGAAGGATTCGGTTAGCCATGGCTTGTGTAAGCAAAGGTTGGGGGAGTGTCATCATCATAATAAAACTAAACTAAAAAGGCACTCCTTCATGGTATGTGATTGTTGGCAGGCACCCGAGGATTCGGTTAGCCATGGTTTGTGTAAGAAAGGTTGGAAGGAGTGCCACATAAACATGCAAATAATTTATGGGAGCCGCTCTTGGGAGTCCGGTTGGCGAGGTAGTTGGTGTACCCATTACCATTCGTTGACAACAACAAACACCTCTCAAAATAATTTTACTCCTGCTTTACAAATGAAAAGCTCTAGCGCATGTTAATCCCTGCTTTCCTCTGCGAAGGGTCAATCTTTTACTTTTATGTTGTGTCTCCATCCTTTCTTTGAGCACTTTCTTGAGAGCACAACTGTCATTCTTAGTGTAATATGCTTGTCTCAAAATATGATTGATTGTGGTATAACTTTGATGCTTTTATCTTTGACAATCACTATTTCTAGTCTTTCTATGAACTTCGAGAGGTGCCCGAGCATTTATGTTTTGCCGATCAAATATGGGCAAGCGAGATACCACTCTATCATACTCTTTTATGAATATTGCAATCCTGCTTATATACATGGTTCATGATGCTTATTATTAATTGTTGGTACCTTTCCATGATTGACATAGCTATTGGATGATCTTATTTGCATGTATCTTATTATGAACTGCCTAAGTGTTAGCCATAGCATGAGAATATTTACATCATATGAACAAATGTGTTCATGAAAGTTCTTTTATCGCTCGATTGTTAACCGAATTGCTTGAGGACAAGCAATAAGCTAAGCTTGGGGGGAGTTGATACGTCCAAAACGTATCTACTTTCCCGAACACTTTTGTTCGTTGTTTTGCCTCTAATTTGTGTATTTTGGATGCAACTAACACGGACTAACGCTGTTTTCGAACAGAACCGTTCCGGTGTCTCATTTTTGTGCGAAATCCAACTTTCGGGAAAAACCTCGGGATTTTGACGAAGGCCCTATTTTCCCGGAATGCGACGGAGCCGGAAGGACAAATCAAGTGGAGGCCCGGGGCCCCACACCATAAGGCGGCGCGGCCTAGGGGGGCCCGCGCGGCCCTATGGTGTGGCCCCTCGGCCGGCCTCCGACGCTCTCCTTCGGACTACTTATCGGCCTCGACCTAAAAACGCACGGGGAGAAGTCGAAGTCGCCGAAACCCTCCGTAACGCCGCCACATCGCGAAACTCCGTCTCGGGAGCCGAAGTCTCCGTTACGGCACTCCGCCGAGACAGGGAATTGGAGGAGATCATCGCCATCATCACCGCCAACGCCTCTCCATCAACCAGCCATGTTTCCCCCATCCATGTGTGAGTAATACCCCCGCTGTAGGCCGAAGGGGATGGTAGGGATTGGATGAGATTGGTCATGTAATAGCATAAGATTGTTAGGGCATAGTGCCTAGTGTCCGTAATTGGTACTTTGATGATATTGTTGCAACTTGTTATGCTTAATGCTTGTCACTAGGGCCCGAGTGCCATGATCTCAGATCTGAACATGTTATTGTTTCATCATGATATTCATTGTTTATGGTCTTACCCGCAAGTTGTATACACATGTCGTCTGTCCGGAACCAATGGCCCCGAAGTGACGAAATCGGGACAACCGGAGGGAATGGTAGTGATGTGAGGATCACATGTGTTCACGGAGTGTTAATGCTTTGCTCCGTACTCTATTAAAAGGAGTACCTTAATATCCGATGAGTTTCCCTAGAGGCCCTGCTGCCACCTGCTGGTAGGACAAAAGATGTTGTGCAAGTTTCTCATTGCGAGCACGTACGACTATAATTGGAACACATGCCTATTGATTGCTTTGTACTTGGACACCGTTTTATTATTATCACGCAAATGCCCCGCTATGATTGTTACATGAGTTTCTCTCATCCATGCAACGCCCGTTATCCGTCCCCGTGCCTACAATATTTTAATCCTCGCTCATTTACTATAATCGCTACTGCTGTCTTTGTTACTCTGCTGCTGTTATTTTACTATCGCTCATCGCTATAAAACTCGTTACTATCGATAAACTCTTGCAAGCAAGTCCGTTTCCAGTGTGCGACTGAATTGACAACTCCGCTGTTAAGGCTTTCAAGTATTCTTTGTCCCCCCTTGTGTCGAATCAATAAATTGGGTTTTACTTCCCGCGAAGACTGTTGCGATCCCCTATACTTGTGGGTCATCAATCCGCTCCTCGCCGGAATGGATTTCCGCGTTGAATCGGCCGCTCGGCCGCGCCCGAACGCCGTGGTAGCCGGAGGCGGGGCGGCGGCGCGGAGGCATCTTCGTGCGGGGGCGGATGGGACGACGGCGGAGTCGCGTGGAGGCGGAACGGCCGGAGGCGGAGCGGCGCGGGAGGGAGAGAGGCGGGGAGAGAGACGGACGGAGGCGGAGACGCGTGGGAGGGATGGCAGTTGGCCGCTTTCGCGCGTGGCGTGTTTAGCGCGCGCGGCAGCGCACGTGGCAGATATCCCGCGCGGGGGCGGCAAATTTTTTAGCGCGCGCCATTTTCCCGCCTCCGCTGGAGCAGCGCGGCAGCGCCCGCGCGCGGCAAACCGGCGGTTTTTTTGCCGCGCGGGGCTTTTACAGCGTCTGTTGGGCCTCTCCTCCCATCTATTCATTTAACTTGCCTTGCATGCAGCTTACTCTCTCCATCCCAAATTATCTACCCCATATGTGTCTACATATGCAAGTACATGCAGATCTAGACAAATGTATGACATCTAATTAGGGACAGAGGAAGTATTAAAAGTTTAAAATCATAGGTGCAAAAGCCAACCTGACAATTACAAGCACATTGTTGAAAAACAAGCAATGACAGAAAAAAGGAAAAAATGACTAGAGAAAATAAACATGAGATAGGACAAGCATGTTCACTAGAGTCCAGTTGTGTGCAAATCATCATACAGCTAAAACATATTGGAAGACAAAAACTAGGCAGGTGGAACCCTACTTTCCTATGTGTACTCCACGTCCTTAATACAGTTATACAGGTCCATTCCAATCTGTTGGGACTTGCCAATTATTGTCCTCCATCGATGGTCCACATCTGAGGCAAAGTGTATGTGACATCCGTTGATCAGTGTTTATGATGTACTTATGTGCAGTGTTGATTAAGTTTCTTGCAAGTACTGTATATCTTAGGACACTAGTACGATCAAGCTAGACCATTGAGTACTAAGATGATATAGTAGTAGTATTTTCAGATATTGGCAACATTTATCCAAACTTCATTCAGATTGTTTTGCAAAGTTATATACTCCCTCCTTGCCAAAATATAATGTGTATATAATTCCTTTTTAAAGTCAAACGATGTAAAGTTTGGCGAAGTGTGTACGAAAAATATCAATATATAGAATACCAAATTATTACCACTAGATTCCTCACAATGTATATTTTTGTATGGTATACATTTGGTACAGTAGATACGGATAAGTTTCTCCAAAAACTTGGTCAAATTTAACATTGTTTGACTTTTTAAAATTCTTATATTCACTATATTGTAGCAAGGATGGAGTACTCCGTATGTGTGATTAGGTGACGACATAAATAGTTGTGATATAAATCCTTTTATGCCTAGCCAACCACCCCTTCCCCACTGAATACAAGAAAGTCAAGAATAATATGATGATGAATATGAATGGCAGTCCAAAAGAAATACTCCATATGATGTTGAATATGATTAGGTGACGACATAACAGTTTTTATTTGAAGGCGAAAATAAGACCAGCTCAGCGCCTTCATTTGCCATGGACCGCCACCATTTTGTGAAAAAAATCTTTGAATTCTTATAATAACCCAAATTTTTCAAAATGCATTATGTATTTATTTGCACATGTGCTTGTCGATGCCTTCCACAGATCTCCAATTATCCTAGGATAATTTAGCATGTGAGACCCAGCTCACCACCGGTCACCAGATTACATTAATTGGTTCTCTCGAGCACTCAGATAGCAATGCCGTACTATCTTGTCCATGCTAATCTGCCAACGGTACCTAATTCAGGTATGACTACTGCCCCCACTTTGTACTTGATTAATGATCACTAGAAAATTCACAAAACATTCTTCCGAACCAAGCAATCCTACATGGAATTCTTGTGGGTAAGGGGCGGCTGTTCTTTCTTCTTCTTTGAAGTTTTGGTCGCATCCTTTGCCTTTTTAACTTTGCTTGAAAAGGATTTCTGCAGTTGGGTTGAGATTTTTCATGATTGTGATATGTATCACTAACAATCTACAGAATTAATTTCCAGATTTTTTGATAACTAACAAATATTTTTTAATTTTTTTTTAAATAGCGAGAGCACTGGAGCTCGGGAGTCAAAAGCACTTTTCGATTTCTGCACCAGTATATACTCCAGGCAGGCCGGCATGTACATGATAAAGGAACTCATTTTCTGAAAAGGAAAAGGTATAGTGCACCTGTGCACAGTCATATCCCTCGCATAAAACCGTGTGGCCATGAAGTTTCCTTCCACTTTCTTTTTTTGATCCAGCAGCAACTTCCAAGGTTAAAGGCGAGTCACAAAGTTAGCAGGTTATGTAAAACCAAAGAAATCAAAAGGGTGGCAGTGTCACCTGCCTGGTGTGACTTCTTTGGGAGAGAGAGTGTGGAAGATAACTACTTTCTCTATCTATGAAAAGGTGTCAGAGATATGGTTAAATTTCAATGTTTATGTAGTAACGAGTGTTTAGATATATCTAAATTTAGATAAACTTGTGACATCTTTTATAGATACAGGTTGGAGATCCCTTCGGCCATAAGATTCGCAATTGTGACATTACATGCCTTGTTGTTTTAGAATGGTTTTTTATAAGATAGTTAACTAACAGTGAACTAGTAGGTGATAGGAGAAATTCACGACACAATGGCCGCTCGTTTACCTTTACTGTGAGTGGCACTGGGTGTCCCCCTCGCCCCAAGCTCTAAGCATCGACTTCTCGCCGTTACCACATGTGGCGACTTCAGTAATAGTGGGCGGCTCCTGCTCCCAAGCAGGGGCGACCTCTCTACTATTGACCCTCCTCTCTTGTCCAGATCTGGACAGCTCCTCACTTATGCTTTAGTCGTCGGAGTACGCACCCTCCGGCGGCACCTCCCCATCTCGTTTCCCTCCTATCCCCTTCCCATTGTCCTCCATTGGAGGGTTTCCCCTCCCTCTAATGCTTGTTCTGCTATGTCTGATCTGAGTGCGGCGGTGAGGTGGGTAGGGCTAGCATCTCCATTGTTTCACCACAAAGGGTTGGCGTCAAAAACATATCAATGAGCAATAAAGTTATTATGTTACTATCCAATATATTTGCATCATATTATGAGTTAATACCACTGATATTAATAATTCATGGGATTTTTTTTACAAAATCCGCTTTCTTTGGTTTACAACTGTGGGAATCAGGAAATCCATGTTTTCTCGTAGTTTTATTAACTTTTAGGAAGCTTCACGAACTTAAAAGGATCAGAGATTTCCGTTGGTCTAGTTTTTTATTGAAAGATAGAGCCCAAGACACTAGTAGGAAAAGCCTCATCAGTGGCGCACCAAAAATCGATTCTGTGGCGCATGTGGGCTGCGCCACAGAAACTTCGCCACAAAAATAAGGTTTCTGTAGCGCACCGGCACGTGCGCCATAGAATTAAGGTTTCTGTGGCGCACAAGTGCTCTGGTGCGCCACAGAAAAGTGTGCGCCACAGAATGTATTTTCGGTGCGCCATAGAATTTGCTTGTATTATACACGATTTTGTGCTGCCTGCTATACACATGCAGATTATAGACAACAATATACAGGTTATAGACAACAATATACAAGTTATATACAGCAACATACAGAAATATGCAGATATAATATAAATAGCATGTACATTGCCCAGATATAATGTAGACATCATCATCACATTACTTACAGCCGATCGAGATACATATATAGTCTATTGGTTCACCGGGCAAGAAGGCGAAGAGTGCAGGGCGCGGGAGACACGGCCTGAAGCGCGGCAACAGGGGTCGGCATGATGCTGGGCAGGCCGGCACGGTCTTTGCATCAAGGACTCGTTCACTGGACGGCGAGAGAAGAAAAGTGGCATCTGCTGCAAAGTACTCTGCACCTGTGGAGTCTGACGATAGTGGTGATGGCGATTATCATTATTCCCTCGGTGTGTCCAACCGTGGTCCGGCCATGGAGAAAAGCGCAGAGCGCAGGAGACGCGGCCACAAGGGAGGCGGCTGGGACTGGCGTGGTTCTGCGCCGGAGAGGCAGGTCGACGTTGTTGTCTCGTCAAGGACTCGTTCACGGAACAGCGGCCGGGGAAAGGGGGGCCCGTCTACAAAGTATATTGCAGCGTATAGGTGACCAAACATTCTAATCATCGGCACTAAAATGGAAGAAAGAGCCAAGTGGTATCTCAACTAGATATCATATGCCTCATACTTTGTTGGTCGAAACAAATATTAACATTCAGGGATGGGGTCAGCGAGGCTAGGTAGGATGCACAAGAGATTGATATTTGTGCCATCGCACCAGGCTCACTAGCCCCACCCCAGAGTGTACAAGTGACCAAACAATTTAATCATCGGCACTAAAATGGAAGAAAGGCCAATTCAATTAAGAAATAGCTAGTATGAACTAAATGGAATGCCTCATACTTTGTTGGTCGAAACAAATATTAACATTCAGGGATGGAGTAAGTGAGACCAGGTAGGATGCACAAGATATTGATATTTGTGCCATCACACCAGGCTCACTTGCTCCACCCCCGAGTGTACGAGTGATCGACCAACCATCTAATCATCGGCAAGTACAAAAACACCACCAAACCAGCAACCATGGTGACATAAGTCAAGATGCTCAAAAACACATAGAATGCATGGAGCAGATGCTCCAAAGGGATTATTCATCACTTGGTATATAGACCAAGTGATGCTGGCAAAAGAGAGGCCAATCAAGAGCCAATAAATCCAGTAAGTGATAGATATGCCTAAACAAGCAACAACACATAGCATATCCCAGCTAACCAGATGAGACAAGTCTTGGTAGCCAACTGAATCACCTAGCACCACCTAGCCTTTTAAAACCATCGAAACTAGGTGCATTTTCTTCAAAGGATACCACAGGTGGCATTCATTTACATGATCCCATACTCGTGGATATCTCTATTTTCATCAAAGCCAACAAGAAATGGAAATTTATCATTACTCGAGTTGAGTTCAAAACAAAGCTGGGGTACCATAAGGGATTACTCATCACTTGGTAGTAACCAAGTGATGCCGGCAAGAGAGAGGCCAAGCCTGAGCTAGTCAATCCTGTAGAGATGGATATGCATAAGTAAGCAAGAACACATAGCCTATCCAAGTTAACCAGATAAAACCAACCTTGACAGCCAACTTAATAACCTAGCATCACCTAGTCTTTTAAACTATCAGAAACTTCCCATTTTCTTCAAAGGATAACATAGTGGCATTCATTTACATGATCCCCTACTGTGGATATCTCTATTTTCATCAAAGCAAACAAGAAATAGAAATTTATCATTACTCAGTTGAGTTCAAAACAAAGCTGGGGTAGCATAAGGGATTACTCATCACTTGGTAGTGGCAAGAGAGAGACCAAGCCTGAGCTAGTCAATCAAGTAGAGATGGATATGCATAAGTAAGCAAGAGCACATAGCCTATCCAAGTTAACTAGATAAAACCAACCTTGACATCCAACTTAATAACCTAACATCACCTAGTCTTTTAAACCATCAGAAACTTCCCATTTTCTTCAAAGGATACCATAGTGGCATTCATTTACATGATTCCCTACTGTGAATATCTCTATTTTCACCAATTATCCAACTATGAGATGCAACCAGTGGCAGTAGCAAGAGCTAATGAGGTCATAGCACAGCACAAGCAATCACACCAGTGAACCATTGTTGAGGTTACATCAACCATAAATTCATCCAAGCCAACAAGAATTAGAAATTTATCATTACTCAGTTGAGTTCAAAACAAAGCTAGGGTACCCACACTAGTTGGCTTCCATCCAAGCTTCAATAACACATCAAAGGAATCATTACTGCATAAGGAGTTCATCCAATTATCTGACATCAATAAAGAAAACCTTTTCAGATAATTGAATTAGGCAACAACAATCATACCAGGATGCTATGGAAGCATCAAGGCAGGTCACCAATACATGGTGAGAAGCTACAGAGACATAGCAATAGCATAGGACATTAAGTAAAAGGCATGAGAAATGAGCCAGTAAGTAAATCACTAGCATATGATGATCATTTGACCATTTAGAGCATGCACACACAAGCAATAGCAACAGTAGTTCACCAGGACAATGACAGCAACAATGACAGCAAGCTAGGATAGATAGATAGATTGCATCCAGTAGCACATCAATAGCAACAGAGCCAGCACGAGTAGCACAGCAACAACAACGACAGACAACCGAGAGCAAGACACGAGCATTTCGTCGAGCACCTTGTGCTCGCGCGGGAGAGGAATTAAGAGGGAGGGGAGGGGAGGGGAGAGAGTTCACCGACGACAGGGGTGGAGGAGGAGGTTGACGATGACGGCAGGGGTGGAGGAGGAGGAGGACGCGGCGGCTCCTCCACCATGATGCGACGCCGGCCCCTCATCCACCTTGATGCGGTGGCCCCTCCTCGCCGTAGCGGCAGCTTGTGCTGCAGGTGGCGGGGATGGGAGGAGCGTGGCGGCATGCGGCCCTCGCGGCGCGCGACGGCGGCGACGGCGGTAGGGATCGGAGGAGAGGGGAGAGGTGTACGGGCGCGCGGAGGTGAACGGGCGTGGGGAGGGTACGGGGCATGATATAAGTTCCACTATTTTTGTGGCGCACCATAACAAGCGCGCCACTCAACAAGTTATTTCTGTGGCGCACCATACCGAGTGCGCCACTAAACAATTTATTTCTGTGGCGCACCCCGCCTGTGCGCCACAGAAATAGTGGAATCTATGATTAGGGGTGGCAGGGTGTGGGCCCCATCTTGTTTCTGGGCGCATTTATTTTTGTGGCGCACCGAGCCAGGTGCGCCAAAAAAGAACTTTCTGTGGCGCATATTCGTCCGGTGCGCCACAAAAATAAGATCTCACCTATAAGGCTTTTCCTACTAGTGAGAGACAAAAAGAAAGTGCATAAGAGGAGGCCCGAGGCTCCATATAGCCCCCTCGACGTGGCTAGTGGGC
>NC_061508.1:268505316-268529570 GCF_022539505.1 Lolium rigidum
GGAACTTCTCGCCGCTCAACTCCTCGAGCATGTATGCGTTACCCTTCAAAACTTGGTCGACTCTGTACGGCCCGTGCCAATTTGGAGACCATTTACCATATACTTTATCTTTAGTTCCCAATGGCAACACGACTTCCCATACTAGATCGCCAACGTGGAACACCTTTGGCTTCACCTTCTTATTATATGCACGAGCTACCTTGGCTTTGTTATCTTTAATCTTCTCAAGCGACCAAAGTCTAAGTTCCGTGACATCCTCAATTCTATCACTCTCAGGGCAGCATATTCTTCCGTTGTTAAATCATTCTGAAACATAATCCGCCTCGAGCCAGCCGTTATTTCCCAGGGTAACACGGCTTCTTGTCCGTAGACCAGATGGTATGGCGAGGTTTTTACCGCTCCATGACATGACATGCGATAAGCCCACAAAGCCTCCGACAATACCTCGTGCCAACGTCTAGGGTGCTCGTCGATTTTCCTCTTAATCAGCTTGATAAGGCTCTTGTTGGACGCTTCAGCCTGCCCATTTGCTTGAGCATAATATGGAGACGATCGGATCAGCTTAATTCCCATGCCTTCGCAGAACTCTCTAAACTCGCGAGAGATGAAGACCGAACCTCCATCGGTCGTGATAGTCTGGGGAATCCCGAATCTATGAATGACATGCTCTTTCACGAAACTGATAACATCCTTCGATGCTACAGACTTCATAGGGACGGCCTCCACCCATTTAGTGAAATAATCCGTAATGGCCAGAATCCACTCATGGCCTTTGCTCGATGGAGGATTAATTTTGCCAATCATATCCATGCCCCATCCTCGAAATGGCCAAGGCTTGATGATGGGGTTCATTGCTGATGCGGGTACCATCTGAATGCTCCCAAACTTCTGACATGCTTGACACCCTTTATAGTAATTAACACAGTCCTCAAGCATGGTGGGCCAATAAAACCCTGATCGCCTGATCAACCATTTCATCTTATGAGCCGATTGATGAGTTCCACAGGCGCCTTCGTGTACCTCGTGTAAGAGCCGATTCGACTCGGCTGGTCCCAGACATCTGAGAAGTAACCCTTCCAAGGTCCTGTAGAACATGTCATCTCCAATAAGGACATACTTCATGGCCTTGTACCTTATCCGTTTAAGTGCCCCCCGAGCCGAATCTTTCAAGTAATTGAAGATATCGGCTCTCCAATCATCTGGTTCCATGAACTGTATCTGGACATCGGCTCCTTCTACTATGTCCTTATAGCCTGACGCCATCTGTGCGAGATCGTTCGCCTCGGTATTCTGCGACCTCGGGACCCAGTTGAAGTTTATGTACCTAAATTGTGTCATCAGCTCGCGGCATTGCATCCATAATGGGAAGAGCGACTCGCTCTCACATTTGTATTCTTCCGTGAGCTGGGAGATCACCAACTTTGAGTCTCCAAAGAGTTCCACTGCTTCTGCCCGGCTTCAATAAGCAACTCCATCCCCTTGCGTATTGCTTCATACTCGGCGACATTGTTGGTGCAAGGGGTAGATAGCTCGATGGAGAAGGAATAGGTTGCCCCGGGGCGACACGAGTAGGATGCCGATGCCGCAACCCTCATCACAAGCCGATCCGTCGAAGAACATGGCCCATGCACGTACAGACAGTGCTGCTATATCAGTGTTGATTCGTTCAGCAATAAGATCGGCCAACGCCTGTCCCTTGACTGCTTTCGCAGGTTGATACCGGAGATCAAATTCCGATAATGCAAACATCCACTTACCGAGTCGGCCTTTCAACACAGGAGCCAACAACATGTGTTTGATGACGTCTGATTTGCATATGATGATAATTTCTGCCGTCAGAAAGATGTGACGAAGCTTGGTGCAGGTAAAGAATAAGCAGAGGCACAATTTCTCGATCTCAGGGTACTTAGTCTCTGCATCCAACATCCTTCTGCTGAGGTAGAAAACGACTCTTTCCAGACCATCATAGACTTGCACCACTACTGCAGCGATGGAAGTGTCAGCTACTGACAGGTAAACGAAGAATGGTCTGTCTTCGTCGAGGGCGGAACCAACACGGGTGGCTTCGTTAGATATTCTTTAATCTCGTCAAATGCTCATTGTTGCTCGCCCCCAGCGAAACTCCTCATCAGCTTTAATCTTTACCAATCCCATGAATGGCTCGATGCGCCCTGACAGGTTGGAGATGAACCTTCTGACGAAGTTGATTTTGCCGATGAGACACTGGAGCTCCTTCTTCGTGGTAGGTGGCTTCATTGTTCGTACTGCCTCCTGACTTTTCAGGCCGATCTCAATTCCACGTTCATGAACCAAGAAGCCCAGGAATTGATCGGCCGTCACACCAAAAGCACACTTCTTTGGAATCATTCTCAGGCCGAACTTTCTAGTTCGGTCCAGGATGCGTCGCAGATCTCCCAAGTTTCCTTCGACTGAGACAGACTTGACCACCACGTCATCAATGTAAATTTCCACCAACTTGCCGATCAGATCATGAAAGATGTAATTCATGGCTCTTTGGTATGTTGCACCGGCATTTTTCAGCCCAAATGTCATGACTACATATTCAAACAAGCCCACCGCACTTGGTACTGCTGAATGCGATCTTGTGTATATCTTCGGAGCCATAAAAATTTGGTTGTAACCGGCATTGCCATCCATGAAGCTTAAAACCTTATGCCCAGCGGCTGCATTGATCAATGCCTCGGCTACCGGCATTGGGTACTCATCCTTTGGAGTGGCTCTGTTGAGATCCCGAAAATCTATGGCGACGCGCCATCGGCCGTCCTTTTTCTCTACAGGTACGATATTAGATATCCACTCAGCATACCTGCATGGCTCGATGAACCCGGCGCTCAACATCTTCTCGATCTCTTTCTTGACTTCTTCTAAAATTTCGGCCTTCATCCGTCGTGCTCGCTAGCTGGAACGGCCGAAATCCTTTCTTAAGAGGGAGCCGATGCTCTATGATGCTCCTGTCTAACCCGGGCATTTCGTGTAGTCCCGGGCAAAACAATCCGGGTATTCTTTCAACGAGCTATCATCGGGCCCCTTAGATGCGGATCCAACTTTTTGTCGATAAATGTTGGTCGTGGCTTATCCCCAGGACCAATGTCGATCTCTTCTAGCTCATCGGCTGATGTAAACCCATACCCTAGCTTTCCGTCACACCCTAGATCGATGCTGAACACGGGCAGAACGTATGGCGAGTGACGTGGGCATACCCTTCGGGTAACCAATGTTGCCCTATCCTGTATTCCCTAGTTGGAGGCCCATGAAGGCACTCGAGCGGCAAGATGGGCCAGCTAGGACTGGTGCAACGGAAGATTCCTTGAAGCACAAGACGCGGAAGGAGCCGAACAAGGAAAGTCTAGAGATAGATCTCATCGTAAACCTAGTCGTAACTCGATTAGACCTCTTGAGACCTCGGCCTCCTATATAAAGGCCGGGAGAGGGGCTGTCGAGGAACACAATCAATCTTAGCGATCTTAGCCAGCAGAAGCTTAAAGCTAGGTCGCCTTAGCGCTAGCCATCTCGACGAGATCTCAGCCGAACTATTCGGCACCCCATTGTAACCCATTGTCATCATAATCAAGAACAGAGACGGGCGGGACGTAAGGGTTTTACCTCATCGAGGCCCCGAACCTGGGTAAATCGCTCTCCCCGCTTGTCCGGTGAACCGATGTCTCGTGTCGGCTTGCGGGATTCCATCAACCCTAAGCCCCTATCGGAAGGCATTGCCGAGGAGCACCCTCGACAATTGGCGCCGTACGCCGTGGGAAACTCGTCGGCACAAGGCAGGTCATCGAGCGGTACCGATCACGTCCGCGGCGTTCTTACTCGAATCACCGACACCAGCGGAATCAAGAGACTCGATCGGTTGTGGGTCCTTCGAGTTCGTGCCGCACCGTCGAAACATCTTCACCCGATCCCTGCGAGATCATCTCGCGATATGGATGCTACTTTCGGCGGTGTCCACTTCGTCATCGACTCTACGGAGGTTTTCTTCGCCTCCCTAGGCACGGCGCATCGACCCGAAGGTCGCTCGGCTTCGGAAGGCGTTCCTCAAATAGCAGCCCTAAAAGTTCCACCCGAGGAGCATACAAGAGAGCAATCGAGGAAGTTTCGACGTCATGGCGGGATGGAGGAAAAGACGAAAGGGCTCGCACCGCGAGGAGGAAGGGAGAATGCGCAGCTCATCTTCGTCGGCTCGAAGAAGGATGCCACAACACGTCATCAATCGGGGACGCATCCGTTCTCCGCACCTTTCTGGCTACGAGCAACTCGAGGCGCCATGTTACCTCCACTCCTACATTGATCCAAAGGATGGTCGAGAGAAATCCAGTCCACTGTTGAGGAAGCCTGGTGACACTTCCTCGGAGATTCGACGGTTACTGTGATGATCTTAGAGCCGAAGCTATATCAAGAGTTCACATGATGGAGAAGAGGGCAGGTCTTACGACCATCCGTCGAACCATATGTACCCAGAGCCGTACGAACCAATGGAAAGAGACGAGTATGTACCAGCCGAAGCATTCCCGAGCCACGTGGGCAGGTCAACATGATCCATAAAACCAGCTTTTCAAAGAGGAAATCAAGAAGTTCTCGCGAGAAGTGAAGTATGCAGAAGTGGCTATGGTTGACACACCCGAATTCATCGGCCGAGTCGGAGCAAAGCATCTCCTTCGGCAGGACAGACCACCCGAAAGCCGTCCCTAGACCAGGTCATGAAGCCCTTGTCCTCGAGGCGCAGATCGGAGGGTACAATATGAGCAAAGTATTCATGGATGGAGGAAGTGGCTTGAACCTATTATTCGCCAACACAATGAGAGCAATGGGTCTAACAGTCGACATGCTAAGAGAGTCTGACACAGGGTTCCATGGCATCATACCGACTCGACCCGCTTATTCTCTTGGTAAAACATCATTGGATGTAGTCTTTGGTACGCCCAACAATTTCAGGAAGGAGAAGATCGAGTTCGAAGTAGTCGGCCGGGAGTCTCAATATCACGCCATCCTCGGCAGGCCCGCGTTTGCCAAATTCATGGCCGTACCTCACTATGCGTACCTAAAACTGAAGATGCCAGGCAACAACGGGACCCCAATAACCGTTCATGGAAGCTTTGCTCGTTCAGACACCTGCGATAGGGAGTTCCAGAAGATCGCCTCGAAGTTCGGCGCCAAGGAAGAACTTAACGCAATTGACGCTGCCACAGATCATACGCAACCACCAGCCGACAATCGAAACGTAAGATCCGATGAATTCAATGCTACAAAGGAAGCCAAGAAGCTGCAGGTGCATCCCACTGACCCGAAGAAAACGGTCAATACGTCGGCTGACCTTACGGTCGCATAGGAAGGCGCGCTCATCGAGTTCCTCCGTGAGCGCTGGGAGATATTTGCATGGGAACCATCCGACATGCCAGGTATCCCAGGGAACTCGCTGAGCACGCCCTTAATGTTGACCCGACAGCCAAACCAGTGCAGCAGTCAATGCGCCGATTTTCCGAACCCAAGAGGAGGGCAATTGGCGAGGAAGTCAATCGACTCCGCAAAGCAGGATTCATCCGAGAGCTCAAAGAATCTGAGTGGGTGGCCAACCCTGTCATGGTGCCCAAAAAGGACACCACCGCTCTGCGTATGTGTATCGATTACACCGGCCTCAACAAACACTGTCCAAAGGACCACTTCCCGCTGCCTCGCATTGATCAGATAGTCGACTCCACAGCCGGATGTGATCGCCTCTCCTTCCTTGATGCGTACTCCGGATACAATCAGATCAAGCTGAAGAAAGAAGACCAGGAGCTAACCGCGTTCATCACCCCACACGGCGTTTTCTGTTACAACGTCATGACCTTCGGGTTGAAAAACGCAGGAGCAACTTATCAACGTTGCATGCAGGCTTGCCTTGGAGAGCAGATCGGGAGAAACATCGAAGTCTACATCGACGATATCGTGGTGAAAACAAAGCACGCTGCCACTCTCGTCGACGATTTGTGGGAAACTTTCGACAACTTAGACAAGTATAAAATCAAGTTGAATCCCAAGAAATGCTTCTTCGGAGTACCAGGAGGACAAGTACTCGGGTACTTCATCTCTGCCAGGGGAATCGAAGCCAACCCCTCGAAGATCAAAGCCATACTCGATATGGAGCCGCCAAAGAATCTGCACCAAGTGCAGCAACTGGCGGGACGACTAGCAGCGCTCAGCAGGTTCATCGCCAAGCTGGGGGAAAAAGCTCTGCCCTTCTACAATTTGATGAAAAAATCAGAAAAGTTCGAGTGGACAAAGGAGGCGCAGGTATCCTTCCACAAGCTGAAGAAAATGTTGTCGACATCTCCAGTTCTTGTAACCCCCCGTGAGAAGGAAACACTGCTCATGTACATAGCTGCAACGGCCCAAGTCTTTAGCAGCGTCCTGGTCGTCGAAAGAGAAGAAACGGGGAGAGTTCATGGTGTGCAGAGGCCCGTTTACTACCTCAGTGAAGTGCTCACACCCGCAAGATAGAGGTATCCCCATCATCAGAAGCTGGCATACGTAGTATGGAGGTCAGCCCGCAAGTTACGGCACTACTTCACAGAGCACCCGATTATCATCGTGAGCGAAGCACCACTGAAAAGCATAATGACTAATCCGGAGGCCACAGGTCGAGTGTCCCAATGGGCCATCGAGTTAGCACCACACGACATAACCTACGTCAATCGAACAGCAATAAAATCCCAAATCCTTCCAGATTTCGTGGCAGATTGGATCCAATCACAGACGCCAGCAGCACCCGACATGTCGGGGTCATGGGTAATGTACTTCGATGGGTCAAAACGGAGTACAGGTGCAGGAGCAGGGGTGGTGCTGATATCACCGCAGGGAGATAAGATGAAATATATACTACGTATGAACTTCTCTCTGCCAACGAACAACGAAGCAGAATACGAAGCGCTGCTGCACGGAATGAAGATGGCAAAGGCGTGCGGGGCAACTCGCCTAGAAATCTATGGAGACTCAAACTTGGTGGTGCATCAGTCGATGAACATGTGCGACGCAGTCAGCGACAACATGATCGCCTACCGGCAGCTGTATCAGAATATGGAAGCTAAATTCGAAGGATGCGAGCTCAAACATATCGGCAGAGCCAGCAATGAGGAAGCCGACACTTTGGAAACCATCGGGTCCATGTGCTCCCCTATCCCAGACGGAGTGTTTTACGAAGTGATCACTCAGCGATCAATAAAAGAAAAGACGTCGACACCTCCAAAACCGTCGGCTAATGAATTGGAGGCGAGCTCGCAGCAAGCTGCCGAAGAATCTCTAACTCCTCCTGCCGAACAAGTCCTCCTCCTCGAGCCACTATGGACCAAGCCGTTCTTAGCGTATCTGACAAAACAGGAGTTACCAGAGGATCCGGTAGAAGCAAGACGAATCGTTAGATGGTCGAAAGCCTTCACCATAGTAAACGGTGAACTTTACAAGCGCAGCATTTCCGGGTATTTTTCAAAGATGTATTGCCATTGACGATGGAAGAGCACTGTTGCGAGAGATACATGAAGGAACCTGCGGACATCACGCAGGAAGTAGGGCCCTCGTGGCGAAGGCCTTCAGGGCGGGATTTTACTGGCCAACAGCGGCATCGGATGCTCGAGACCTGGTCATGAAGTGCGACCCCTGCCAACGGTTTTCACCAAAACCGCACGCCCCTGCGACAGATTTGATGACAATACCACTGGCATGGCCCTTCGCTCAATGGGGACTCGACCAAGTTGGACCATTGCCAAGGTCGTCACCTGGAGGACACACGTACTTACTGGTCGCAGTCGACAAGTTCACCAAGTGGATCGAGGCAGTACCTGTACGGAATCAAAAAGCTAAAACAGCAGTTCAATTCTTCAAAGGAATAACCTATCGATTTGGTATGCCTCACAGTATCGTCACAGACAACGGAACCAACTTTGACTCCAAAGAGTTTCGGAAATTTTGCGACGACGGAGGAATCAAACTAAAGTTTGCATCAGTGGCCCATCCACAGACCAATGACCAGGTGGAAAGGATCAACGGTCTCATAGGGGATGGCCTCAAGAAACGCCTTAAAGGTGCAGCTGGAGCCTGGGTCGAAGAATTACCATCCGTACTCTGGAGTTTGCGTACGACACCTAACAGGTCGACTCAGTACACCCCGTTCTTCTTGGTACATGGAGCCGAGGCAGTCCTGCCAGCCGACGTTCGGTTTGAAGCACCTCGAGTGACAGCATACACGGAATCCTCTTCCAATATCGCGCTACAGGACGCTGTAGACCTCCTCGACGAAGCACGAGACATTGCCTTGGCAAGAACGACGGTATACCAGCAGGCGCTGAGAAATTACCACAGCCGACGAATACGCAGTCGAAGCTTTAGAGTCGGGGATATGGTACTTAGGCTGAAGCAGGAGAGACCTTTGAAACTTGAATCCCCATGGGAAGGACCATACATCGTCACTGAAGTGATACCAGGAGGAGCCTATCGGCTCAAAAACCCAGCTTCAGGAAAAGACGTTGAGAATCCATGGAACATCGCGCACCTGCGACGGTTCTATACATAGGATACGATTGTTCTTTACTCGACAACCCGTAAAGTTGCTTTTGCATTATGAATAAAAGTTCTAATCAGTTTTTCTACCTTTCTTTTTCTTGCTCCGGGCCTTATCATCCGAACATACCGTATGGGGCCTTACCATTGGCTCTTACTCCCATCGGGAGCGCTGGCCTAAAAAAATGCTCACACAGTGTCATTAATTAAATACTCTCAACGGGAGCTAAGATTAATGATGCACAAAAACAACCAATCCAAGCCTCGAGAAAATACACGAGTGCTGCAGTCGATGGTTACATTATCACAAAATAAAGCTCAAACCGGTGCACCGTGTGACGAAGCCAAGCGTCTAATTCCCTCGACTAAGTCAATGGGTCTCGCTCTTACAACACTTACATATAGGCTTCGCAATAACATTGCATAATTCAACGAAGTCGTCCAGAGAGCAGGCTGAACTGATCACTCAGCCGCCCTCGACAATAAAATATCAATCAAACTAACTTAGCGTGCAACGTACGCAGTAAATTTATACAGAACAATCTTATGCAAGTATAAGGTTATTACATTCATGATCGGGCTCCCCGGTCCCAGTGGGCCTTCAGATCCTTCTCAAGGCATGACTCCATCCGAGAAATAATGGTGTAAGCAGGACCTCTAGCAATATCATAATATTGGTCTAAATTCCTCTCAGTATTTGCTACGGCTCTCAAGTCTAAAGGCAGATGGCACGCCAATATTGAAGCAAAGGCAAGATCAGCACTAGCCAGAAGTTCCTTCCGCACCAACTGTCGAATCCTTTCGGGATACTTGAATCGGGTGAACAGGGCAGATAAGGTTTCGGGTGCTTGATCCAGAGGGAACAAGGTGTTCCAAACCATCGTAAGATGAGCATGGTACTTATCAAACTAGTAATGCGCCTTCCCCACCCGGTACTTAAATTTCGCCATGACAACAGCCTTCGGACGATGCAGCCATAAACCGTGCGTCGGGTGCGCAACGTCAGTCATCGCCTCGACCTCTTCATGGATTTTCTTGTTCTCCTCAGTTGCATCTGAAGCTACGACAGGAAAAGGAACGAATGTCAGTTAAAAGAACATTCAAGCTGTGCCAGAAATCAGAAGATGGGCTAATACTTACAGCCCAAACTTTCGGTAGCAACATGAAGACCATCGAGAGCATACTGTTCGATAGCAGTCGCTATCTCTCCCTTTTTCTTCACCAAGGCTGCCATCGCACGAAGAGAAGTGATGTATTTATTTAGACAAGACACTTGGTCACGTAAGCGGCGAACAAGGCCTGATTCATCGTTACTCGAAGGGTTCGGAAAAAGCTCGGCACGAGAAGAACATGAAGGAATCTGCAGCACAGTTTCTAGCTCAGACAACCATTAACATAGAAAAAAAAACTCCCATCGGGAGCGCTGGGCATATATGATACATTCAAAAGGATGTTCGGATTGGCAACAGAGCCGAATTAAAGCTGGACTACGTCAAGTTACGGTTGATCTTATTTACAACAAGTCAAACAACAGTTCAAGGGTTCGCTGATGATGAACCAGGGGCAGATTCAGGAATAGGCTTGGCTTGTGCTTCATCTACCAGCTTCAGAAGTTGATTGGCACAAGTTATTGCCGATCTTTTGAAAGGCTCAAGATCGACTAAATGGTTATCATCATCGACAGGCAATGCCTTAGATAACTTCTCCAATTCTGACCCCATCCCATGGCCCATGAGAACCTGGAAACTAAGAACCGCCCCAACTAAGCGGCTATATATGGCGTTTCAATACCTCCACAGGCTCGGAAGGATCAACAAGGAAAGCATCCGCCATCTCGTCGAGAGTCTTGTCCTGCTTCATCCTCGGGAAGATCATCGAGTATAGCCTCGACAACGCTCCTTTGGTCTTCTCGCGAAGTCCAAGCACTTGGACATTAGACTCGGCGGCAAGCGACAAGGCATCGGCTGTGGAGTCCTCCCGAAGCTGATGACGTCGAGTGACAGTTATGTCGGCGGCCTCTGAAAGAAAGACAGATCAATAATCAATGAAGAAACACCAAGAAAGAAACGGTGTACCGTGGATTTTACATAATAAATCCTTGATTGATTCGCGAAGGACGCCTTCCTTTTTATCGACTGCAACCGCTGCCGCACGCCTGGCGTCCTGCTCATCCTTCATCTGCTGCTTCAGCTTCGTCAGCTCTCCTTTCAGCAAGGCGTTTTCCTTCTTGGCATCAGTGGCAAGCCTGTTAGCCTCCAGCACTCGATCGGCCGAAGATTTGACAGTCTTCCGAAGCTGGGCGTTTTCAGCCTCCAGTCGGGTAAACTGTTCGGCGAAATCTACCACAGCATCGATTGTAGCACAAATCGGCTGCCGCAAGGAAAATCAGGAAGATTCAGTCGACAGGAGGAAAATTCAGCAAAACAAGGCAAAATAAATGCTTACGTGATCACGAGAAGCCGATGAAGTGGGAGCATCGCCGGGAGGAATGACCTTCGACACTGGAATCTTCTCCACGGTCGTCCTGGCAGGAGGCGTCGACTTGGCGGGAGATGGATTCGATTCCTTAGCCGATGCCGCTCTCTCAGAGGCTAACTTGGCCCTCTTCGCGAGAGGAACTTCATCATCATCATCAGAGCTACTTAAGTGCAGTGCACGGTTAGCATACAAAATGATAGGAAATAAATCGGGAAAAAGTATAGATGCTCACAGGTCCAGATCATCTTCGCCTGCGAAGAAACTTGTCGAACTCTTCTTAGCAGGAGGAGGCGAAGCAGTTTCATTGGCATCATTATCTCCTCCGCTAGGACTTGATTCAGCCGTTGTAATGAAATCGTCGTGTATCTGCTTACAACGCTTGCTCCTGACGAAGGCATCATCCTCGACAGACTTCTTCCTCTTGGACATCGCTGTCCTCGAGGGCATGTTGAGCGTCCTCGGTCCCCTCGGAATCATCATCGTCATCCTCTAGCACCACGCCGCTTTCGGGTGTAGGAGGATAGCATTGAGCAACGGCGGGGGCCTGTCGAAGAAAAGAGATTTGTGAGGCACAACGGAAAAAGGAGTAACAACAGCAAGCAAAGAGCGGCAGAGATTACCTCGGTCGGGAGATGATCAAAATCATAAGGAGGACGAGCCGATGTCAAGATGATGTTATCCTTCATACTAAGGCACGTCAAGCGGCGAACCTCGTCCCGAAGCTCATCCGCCGACGGGTCGGCAGAGCTGATCCTCGACTTATCGGTCTTGCCGGTGTAAAGCCATAGCTGGTGGGGTCGAGTCATCAGTGGCTGCACTCGATGTTGTAGGAACACTGAAACTACTTCAGTGCCGCACATCGTCAAGCCTCCCGTGTTCTTCAGGACGACGACCCGCTCAAACAGTCTGTCGGTTGTCGCCCTCTCTTCGGGAGAAAGGGCGTTTCGCCAGGACTTTTTCTGGTGAGCCACCAAGACGTCATCAAAGTGAGGGAGATTCGAGCGCCGCCCGGGCACTATGGGATCACGCAGGTAAAACCACTTGTTGCGCCAGCCCTGGACGGATTCCTTCATTGGATAGTCGAAGTAGTCGGCCTCCTTCCTAACAACAAAGCCAACGCCGCCGACGACGGGGGGGCATTGCTGTCATTGTGGCGCTTCACGTAGAAGATCTTCCTCCAAAGACCCCAGTGAGGGTCAATGCCGAGGAAGGCCTCGCAAAGAGTAATGAAGATAGAGAGATGGAGGATGGAGTTTGCGGTCAGCTGCCAGAGCTGGATCCCGTAAAAGAAAAGAAGGGAGCGAAGGAACTCGTGGGCCGGAAGAGAAAGACCACGGAACAAAAAGGCAACGAACATGACAGTGAAACCCTTCGGGGGCTTTGGGCGAGAAACCGCACCTGGAAGACGAATATCATCCTCAGATGCGGAGATGAAGCCGAGGGCGCGCAGCTTGTTGATGTCGCGGTTGGAAATGGCGGAGGCATTCCAATCACGGCTAAACTTGGTCGCGTCCGAAGTGCTGGCACCCTTCTTCTTGCCCATGGCGGCTGAAGCTCTTGAGGGAAGAACAGAGGAAGCACGAAAGGACGGGCGAAGAAGATGAGCAGTAGGAGGCGTGAAAAGAAAAAGTGAGAAGGCCCCCTATTTATGTCGTAAAAATTGAGGCAAAATCATGGCCATAACTCTACAAACGTCGCGGGAGGTGGAGCAGATCTGGTTGTACACGTGGCGCTTAATGAAGGAATGGAACCAGCGGCCCATTATTCCCACGTTTGCGCGAAAATCGAGGAGGCGCCTCGGTCGCTGCGCATGCACTGGTCAAATCCTAGAAACTGCCCGCGCAGAATTAGGGTGGGCCCGTTAGGTCAAGTCCCGTCAACCAGGCCACAGCAGTGGCACGTCATCAATGACATCATGGATGTAGTCAAAAGCAGCCGAAGGAATAAAAAGGTATCGGATGGTGAACTTGAGTCTACGCACGGATTGCAAGCATCCGCACCTAGACTCGGGGGCTACTCCCATCGGGAGCGCTGACGCGCACCCGACAAAATGAAGATTCGAGGAAATAAGCCTTGAAGGAAGAGGTAGTTGCTCAACTTGAGTCTGCACTCGGATGCAAGCACTCGAGCCCAGACTCGGGGGCTACTCCCATCAGGAGTGCTGACGCGCACCCGACAGAACTTTTTTGCACTCCAGGATCATGCCCGGGGACTTGATTCTGTGTAGGGTAACGTTGTTTTGCCATCGGCAGTTAACCAACAAAAGTTGGGCACGTTACTCATTATCCCTTGCATGAGGAAAGTATATCGGATGACCCGCGGAGACTCGCGGAAAAACTTTGGCAGAGCAAAATGTTCGAGTGGTACAACTTGAGTCTACGCACGGATTGCAAGCATCCGTACCTAGACTCGGGGGCTACTTCCATCGGGAGCGGCGCGCGCACCCGGCAGAAGAAGATGATGCAGATTCAAGAAGAACAAGAATAGTCAAGGAGAAGAACATTGGTGGAGGCATGCTTTAGTCTCTACCCGAACTACCTTCGGCTAGACACTCGGGGGCTACTGACGTGGGCATTACCCTTCGGGTAACCAATGTTGCCCTATCCTGTATTTCCTAGTTGGAGGCCCATGAAGGTACTCGACGGCAAGATGGGCCACTAGGACGGTGCAACGGAAGATTCCTTGAAGTACAAGACGCGGAAGGAGCCGAACGAGGAAAGTCTAGAGATAGATCTACTGTAAACCTATAGTCGTACTCGATTAGACCTCTTGAGACCTGGCCTCCTATATAAAGGCCAGGAGAGGGGCTGTCGAGGGGCACAATCAATCTTGGCGATCTTAGCCAGCAGAAGCTTAAAGCTAGGTTACCTTAGCGCTTAGCCATCTCGACGAGACCTCAGCCGAACTATTCGGCACCCCATTGTAACCCATTATCATCATAATCAAGAACAGACAGGCAGGACGTAAGGGTTTTACCTCATCGAGGTCCCCGAACCTGGGTAAATCGCTCTCCCCGCTTGTCTGTGGACCGATGTCTCGTGTCAGCTTGCAGGATTCCATCGACCCTAAGCCCCTATCGGAGGGCATTGCCGAGGAGCACCCTCGACAGAGTATCAAGTCTTAGGACACGCGGTACGGCCTTAGATTTGATTCAACGAACAGTACATGCAGGCATACTTAGGGTGTGTTTGGTAGCTCGGGCCAACACAGAAATTCTCATCTGAACAGAGATTTTCAGAGATGTATGTGTTTGTTAGCCCGGGCCAACACATCTTAGCTATGCCCACCTCATACAGAAAACCCCCCTCAGCCTAGCCTAGTTGTTAAGCTCAAATCGAGCTTCACAACTCAGCCTAGCTGAGCTCACCCCGCAAAACGTATCGAAAGGCCCGCTAGCACCCACCAGACACGAACCCGTCGTCTCCTTCCTCCCGCAAAACGCCTCATCTCGCTCGCTCCTTCCTCGCTTTCCCCAGGCCGTAGCCCGCCTCCCCTCCTCGTGGCCGCCACCCACCGCCGCCCCTCCCCCTGGTTGTCGGTCGCCGCCGCCGCCGCCCTCTCCCCTCGCTCGCCGAAAGAGGCCTATCTGGCCGCCAACCCCTCCGCTGCTCGCCGGAAGACGCTTGTCTGGCCATCGGCCCTTCCTGGTCGCGACCCTCCCCTAGCCGCCGCCGGTCTGGCCACCGCCCGCCGCTACTCAGCAGTTGGCCGACGCTCGCTGCTCATACACACCCGAGCGGAGGACACCATCGATGAACGGTGCTGCTCCATGTACGCTGCAGATCAGAGCAGAGGAGCCGATTTTTGACTCTGTTTCAGGACCTTTTAGCAAAAAAGGTGCACCTTTTGCAAAAAAAAAATACTGAATATTGAATAAGTATATATTTTATGGAATATTGAATTAGTGTGTATTTTGTAAAGTGTCTATTTTATATAACTTCGTTCGAATATTGAATTAGTGCTAAAATCAATTTTGGTGGCATCCTATGTCATCTCATACATGTGCTACCAAACAACATTTCATCTCAGCTCATACATGTGCTACCAAACACCATCTCATCTCATCTAGAACCAGGCTACCAAACACACCCTTGTAACATTGATCCAGTAGACTAAGAAATGATAAAGGCGAAGTTCTCACAGGGACATGAACATGTAAACATTACAGCAGTGACAACGTACGGCCTGTAAAAAATTGCTACCAAACAGTGATGGGATCAAAATAAGCTTTTCGCAACGAAGTGTGAGGAGGAGCTGAGGCAACTTGGTTCGCACGAAATTCAACGTAGGCTAGTTCTCACTTCTAGAAACTACAGCAGCCGAATTAGGACGACAGGAGAAGACAAGATATGGGAGCTATTTATGAATAAATCGACCATTACATGATCTGGGAAGCTAGGGCATCGCTTCCATGCTTCATGCTGGTCTATCATGTAGATGTAGGTGAAGCCAAATGTTGATATCGGAGAACAAGATGCTCTGAAGCAGAGTACAAGATTCTCCTGGCGAGGCTGAACAAGAACAGGAAGACAAAGGAAGAACAGGAGAGAGACGAACAATACGAGTTAGCACTTAGCCCTGAGAGTTGTTGGCTTATAAAACAACAACAGTTAGCATTATGACCCAGGATGGTCACTTTGATGAGCGCACTGTCCCATCCTGTCTAACGCCACAGACCTCGGTGAGGGCATTCCCACCAAGATTGGGTCAGAGATACCAGCAGATCAAATGCAACAGAGAGATCGCTATTCAAGTTAGAAGTTAAGAACAAGTCAAATTTTCTTCAGAAGCACAGATGCCACCAGTTAGTTGCTTGGTGACACTGTTACCTAGTAATACATCGGGACATCACATAAAATACTGTTACTACCACAAAGTTGGGTTCAAGTTCAAGGGTTCTAAAGGCTGCATATAGTTAACTAATGAATACAACAGTTTAGCTTAAGATTCTACATAAAGCTCAGGCTGGTTCAGGTTTCAGCGACTTAAATCTACATTCCTGCTGCCTGACACAATGCAAGAATGAAAAATGTTTTGATGACGCTGATTCAACAAGGTCAATGGAGTGTTCCAGCTTCTCATAGCAGAAATGAGCAGAATATCTAGGTTTATTATCAGATCCTATGAACCCACTGTGATGTCATTTTCCATATGGGTGGTACCTTCCCGAGCCACGGCCAGTCGAGCTCCCACCACCCATGCTTCCAGCTCCCCCATAGGCACCATACCCACCTGCTCCATAGCTGCCAGGTGCGCCGTATGCACCACCTCCGTAGGCACCTGCATATGCCCCATAGGCACCATATGGACTTGCTCCATATATAGAACCACCATAACCGGAGCCATAACCTGACCCAAAGGCAGGGTTGCCTCCATATGCACCATAGCCTCTACCATAGCCACCATACCCTGCACTACCATAGTAGGCTGCTGCAGCTTCTCTGTAGTCAGCTCCATACCCATAGCCACCAGCACCACTGCTGCTGCTCACAGAACGGCCACCGCCGCCGCCTCCACCACGGTGCGAACTGCGGTTGGCACCACTGCGAAGATTATATCTCCCATTAGAACTCGAATCACCACCACCAGGTTTCTTTGGTTCAGCCCTCTTTATTTCAACCTGCAAAATCCAAGTGGGGAAGTTGTCAAAATAATTTATGGTAACCCAGATTCCTCTGATGTTTCAAACTTGCAATTAGAAATTGAATTACATTATGCCAGCCTAGAAAAGCTTCTAATTAAGATAATCACATCTTATTCCTAACTCCAAAATAACAAAGTTAAGAGTGAGTTTCACGTGAAAAAAACAACCCAAAACCAAAGAAGCCTTATATAAATGTAAGAGCTAGCTGCCAGCAATCATGAATAAAGCTAAAAGCCTGTTGCCATCCAAGCAGTTTACTGGGTAAGATTGCACGGGTGATATAAGTTAGATTCCTACATTTCTACAAAATGGAGTACACATGTATGTTCAGGATCATTTATCTCATATCAAAAGCACACACATTGATTGCAATGCCCTTCAGAACAAAGCATCATAATTTGCCGTAAAGGCATTTACAAAGGCATGACATCAGCTGAGTCTTCATCCTGCCATGTAGGATAAATGCTAATGTAGGGAGAAGGGTCAGAGAACAGAGCCAACTCTTCGTCAGACTCGGGACTCTACAAATAACAGAATCTCTCTGAACTCTTCCTGGAGAGTCACCTTAAGAGAGACCCCATTGTACGAGCTGTCACCTTTCTAGATGGCCTAAATAGGTTCTAGAGCAGAAATTATAAAAAAAACTGGATTAGGTGGACATGTAGGATAAATGCTAATGTAGGGAGAAGGAACAGAGAACAGAGCCGACTCTTCCTTAGACTCGGGACTGTACAAATAACAGAATCTCTCTGAACTCTTCCTGGAGAGTCACCTTAAGAGAGACCCCATTGTACGAGCTGTCACCTTTCTAGATGGCCTAAATAGGTTCTAGAGCAGAAATTATAAAGTTTTTTGGATTAGGTGGACATATGGAAGTAACTCCCAGTAATTTTGATTCACCAAGAAAAGAACTTCCAAATCGAAAATCACTCAGAACTTCCAGCGTTGCGATTTACATTTCTTGGTGTGATACTATTCTCGTTGATACACTAACAGAAATGTACCATTAGTTGGTTCCGCAAAAAAAAGAAATAGCACAGCTCAAGTACCATTCTCTTGAAAGTACAGATGAAAATAGATGAAAATACTATGTCAACAATCAAAAACAACCACAGAAATTAAGAGTACATGCTAACTGTTTAACAATATATTGCCATGGTTGAATATTTGACAGCAACAATATTTGCTAATGAATCTAATAACTGCAACCAGGTGAAAATATGAATTAATAATTATCACAGAAAGATGATAACAAGAGAAAGATGGCGACCTGCTTCCCTCCAAGCTCATGCATTCTTCCCTGTGACATAACCCTTTCAACAGCGTCCTCACTTTCGAAGGTAACAAAGCCAAAGCCTCGTGAACGGCCGGTGCTATGGTCGACCATGATTTGATGCTCAGCGACATTCCCATATGAGGAGAAGTGCTCCTTTAACTCACCTGAAAATTGAAGTCAGACATGTTCGGCAAGTGAAACAAATATGCTCAAGACTTAACATATGTAAATATTAAGAGCATTCAACTGGTTTTGACTTAATACATGTAAACACCATCTAGAGTTCTAAACTTCAAATAAAAAGAACTCACAAAAATAGAAATCTGTTTGTTTTGCTAACTACCTTCAGTTAGAGATGGTGGAATACCACCGACAAAGATCTTTCTTGTCTTCGGACCATCTTTTGCAGACATTTCCTCTCTAGGCACAGTCCTTTTGACTTCAACCTTAATACATAAAAAATGTGAGTAAGAACAGACTCAATTCAGGTTCACATGTTTTGGTTGTTGGTGTTACGACAGAAGAGCCTCCACCAAGCTGTCTACACAGGAGGGCTTACCGTTCTTCCATCTATAATATGTTCATCCTCAAGAACCCTGTCTATCACAGATGGGTCAGAAAATGTAACAAATCCAAATCCACGAGGCATCCTGGTATGCTTGTCCTTCATGATCACGGAATCAGCTATAGCCCCATATTTCTGAAAATGCTTCTTGAATTTTTCTGCACACAAACAAACGAGGGCATTAGTTACAGCTCATATTTCTGCAAATGCTCAATGTTTCTGCACGCAAAGATATGAGAATGCCGAATTAAACAAATGGATTTCACAGGAAAGCAAAGCAACATCCAGAACAAGGGTATCTAGACAATATTGATGGGAAACAATTGAGAATTTCTTGCATGAATTCCTAGTTTCTCGGTGAAACCAAATGTCCACATTCTATTAAATTAATGCAGCATTGTCTAACTTAATGCAACATAAGAATTTCAGCGTCCCAAGCAGGAAGAGTCAGTGCACACAGGCATCCAAATATACCATTTTTAATATTGCAATAGCAAGATTCTGAGCATCTTTTTCACCATTCATACACGATACTTAACATGAAACAAAAATCTCAGATCCACATTAAAATAGTGTACATCAAGAAACTAAAAAAGACAATTTCAGCTAAAATAAATACTCCGTATTAAATAGTGCCCAAAATTGTGTACGTTTGAATTTATTACTATTCAGAGCCGAATTTTTTTTCTTGATGTGTGGATCAAATTTGGATCTGAAACTTTGTGGCATGGTAGATACAGTTCTGTGTGAACGTTTTCAAACGGAATTTAGAAATTCAACACTTTTTGGATCTCAAAATGAACTGATTTCAGATATCACGCAAACTGCGCCGAGATAAAATAAGTTCTTTCTGATGGCATCATTTAGAAAAATAATGTCCCATTTAAAATAGGAATTTAATGGTTAGTAACACACACAACAAAATGCAAGACAGAAGAAAAGGAAATATGTAACGAGATATTTTTTTGCATTGATCCCTTTTTCTTAACAAATGTGTGCATAAAAAATCAAACATGAGCATTACAGAACTAAGCTGTATTTCAAGTTATGAACTGAATCACACACAATCCAATGTGCAGTTACGAAATAAAGAAGATCGTTCTATTTTCAATGCAAAATTTCGACTGCACTCTTTTATGTTAATCTAATGCACCTAACAACTTAACTTGCTGCTACAAAATGTTCACAAGTCACCCAATGGAGAAACATTTTATCAGACATAACTAAAACCGCCCCCAACAGCTAGATCAATCCCCCAACAATGAATTAACTCGCCGTCTACCTTCCGTTGTCTCCCAGGCTACACCCCCAACGAAAACCTTCCTGTAGAGAAGCAGAGACACCAAAACCAAAACGAGTTAACTACTAAACCTCATCTAATCCAATCCAACAGGCCAGTCGAAACCCTAGAAGCGCAAGGAGAACTCACCCGGACCCGTCGGCAGGCTCCGCGGGCACGTCCCCCCTCCCGTCGTCGCCGCCAGGCTCTCCATGACCAACGACGGCCTCCCCTCCAAAGCCACCCGGCGCGCCCTCGGCCGCCTCCTCCTCGACCTCCTCTTCCACCTCCTCTTCGACCTCCTCCTCCTCGACCTCCTCCGGGTCCTCCTCCTCCTCGTCCTCGTACCCGGTCACGGCGTGCCGGCTGTCCACGTACCCCGCCATACCACAGAAGCGGAGCTTCAGCGAACGGCGAAACCCTAGCTCCGGACCGGATCGGAGCGCGCGGCGGAGCGTAGAGGCCGATTTACCTAGCGGGAAACGGCGTCGGCGGTGCTTGCTGGGGGAGTGAGCGGGGTTTAGGGTTCGTGGTCGGAGCAAACCCTAGCAGCGAGCGAGGTTGGAATGGGACTGTAGAGGTGGCGGCGAGGCGGCCGGGATGGGGGATTTCTAGCTCGTGCCGTGGGCGGCCGGCCTGCACGCGCGAGCTCGCTTCGGACCGTCCGATGTGCGCCAAGATTCGTGCTGTCTGTAAAGCGGAGGGTGCCGTGCTTTTCAGTGGCTTTTCCGCAATGGTACCGCATTCGATTCTGAAACCGCTTATCGCCCCCCATGTTTTTTTTTGAACGGAATCCCTCAAGAACTTTCAGATTTAGAAGCTATTGCCATATTTTTCGTTGAAGGACTTTCGGGTCATATTCCAGATTGGATACGGAACATGGCGAGTGTTCGATCCATATCTCTTGCAGAAAACATATTCAGTGGGTTACGGACAGAAATTGCGCGTAGATGTAGCATTACTGGAGCTCCCCCCATGTTATTTTTTGTGCTTCGATTTGACTAACCTGGTTTTCAGATGGCGGATTAGTGGCGGAGGCGCTAGAGGAGAATAGGTGGCTTTCGGATGTTGATCTGGAGCTATCCTTAGAGGGATACACACAATGCATCCGGTTCTGGGAGGAAATTGAAGCAGTGCCACGTGATGATTAGGAACCAGACAAGTTTTCTTGGATTGGATCAGCGTCGGGGGACTATGCCTCCAAGGATACTTACAGGCTTCTCTGTAAGGCACAATCGGTTTCAACATGCATGAGGCGATCTGGGCTTCCTTCGCTCCTCTCAAATGCAAGGTGTTTGCGTGGCTTACCCTTAGGTATCGTCTGTGGACCTTGGATCGCAGGCACCGCCATGTGTTACAGGACCATATTGACCCCTGTTCGCTCTGTCTGCAAGAGGATGACACCGTTGATCATGTGATCATGCAGTGCCCCTATGCCCGCCAAGCCTGGTTCGGTTGTCTCTGCGGGCCTTAACATTACAGAGCCATCAACGGAGAGCAAGCTAGGAGGTTGGTTCGGAGGAGAGACAGGAGAAGCTTCGACACCATGGTGATCCTTACAGCGTGGAGGATTTGGAAGCAGCGCAATTCTAGGGTGTTTGGGAATAGGGCGGAGCAGTGCAACACGCATGAGTTACTTAGGAGAATCAAAGATGAGTTTGAGCTTTGGAACCTTGCGAGGGTAGGAGGGAGTACTTTGATGTCGCGAGAGTAGGCGGTAGAGTTTGGGGTGGAGTTTGCCGACATATTGTTCGCAATATGATCTTGGCCTCTTGTAAATGACTTTGCTCTCTTCTATAAAATTTTGGTACGCCGTTTTGGCGTACCCTCGAAAAAAAAACTAACCTGGTTTTCTATACATCTTGGAGTTGCATTTCTCTTATGGCGTGTTTGGGGCCTCGGCTTGATTCGTGGCTCACTGGCGCAACAGTGCAAACACACTTGCGCGTTCAGAATGAGCCACGAGCCGAAATTGGCCTGTTGTTTGGTAGGTCGGGCCGCATCGGCTGGGCCAAAAAGGACTTTCTGTTTATTTGCCTGCAGCCAAGCCCAAATCTCGATGAAGATGATATTATGTATGTTTAGTACCATCCAGGCATGCCTAAGGTTATCTCTTCTCTACGACGGGTAGCCTTACCATGCTCTCACCTCCCATCACACAGAAATCATAGTTCATGATAGTTGCAAACGTACGAAGCATAGCAGTTGACGAAATCATCCCTAGGTACTACGAATGGTAATTCATAACACGATGCTACCTAGCTACTACAAATTACAGTTTATCATAACAGGGTCGTTCAACATACGGGGATCGAAAAAGGGGTTCGAGAAACACGGGATCATAGGGGGGTTCTTCTTCTTCACTTCTTCATTTCTTCTCAGATGGTGGTGTTGCCTCTGGCTTCCCACATTATGGCTGCCCACTCTTGCCTCTTCACCTTCCAGGCATCATTGTCGTCTGCGTCCACGCCATGGCCGGTCTCTACTTCATCAAAAGTGACAACCTCTTCGAAGAACTCATCCTCGCCCCAACCTAGGATCCAGTTGTGAAGAATGCAGCAATCAAGGACCAGCTTTACCTGAGTGTCAAACGTGTGGAACGATTTCTGGTCAAGGACCTTGAACATGTTCTTCAATGCAGCAAAGACCCTCTCAATGGTGACTCTAAGGCTTGAGTGTCTGAGATTGAACAACTCTCTCGCATTCAGAGGTCGGTGCTTCGCAGAGAACTCGTTCAGGTGGTACCTTGTTTTTCTAAAGGGAGGTAGAATTCTAGGTCGGCATGCATATCCAACATCTCCAAGGTAGAACTTACCGTCAGGGATTTGCAACCCATCAGGCCTTGACAAACTGTCAGACAGGATGCTCGCATCATGAGCTGAACCCTCCCACCCAGCAAGCACGTAGGTCAACCCCATATCGAAATCCACAGCTACTAGCACGTTCTGGCTGGTGTAGTGCTTCCTCCCGCGGAATGCTGCAGACATTGATCTCGGTACCTTTGCAGTGACATGAGTACCATCAATAGCCCCAAGGAAATCCTGTAAAAAAATTAGCACACAGTCATGTTTCTGACAGTACCACACATCTGATAGGTAGAAGGAACATGATTTTATACTCACCCTGAAATAGGGGAACCACCTGTAGGTGTTCTTGATCTTCGTTGGTGTGTTCATTGATGCTGACTTGATTATTTCACCTCTAAGCTCCCCAATTGCGTACAACACCTGCTGGAAGTACCGAGAGATAGTCTCCGTGGATCGCCTAAATGTGTTATGGATGACTCTGAATGGTTATGACCGACGACATGAAGAAACATTGCGACTTGTTCTTTGACAGTTGTGTGGATGCTATCAGTCAGCAGTCCTCTACCCCTGAACGTTTTCACAAGTGCATAGAAAGGAACTCTTGTCATCCGTAGCATCTGGATAGCCTCTACGTCGTTGCAGTTGTAGATGTTGTTTAGGTTGGCAATCCTCTCCTGACCCCGTTGTAACATAGGACGTAAGTCACACGAGGAAAAGCAGCATGTCTAACTGCTCTCTTGTGCACCATCAGGATCCAGGCTTGTATGCAAATGATGAGTGTTGCGGCGTGATGCACAAGCTGGAGCTGATCGGTCTACTCAAACAAGATCTATGCATTACGAACGGTCTTATCGAACCCAACTAGTCCTACCAATATGAATCTAACACTACAATAGAGCAGAGGAGTTCCCACTTACTTCCGTCATGGCGGACGAAGGACGGGGCCGAAAGCCGACGTAGGTGTGCGTCAGGCTCCGCCGCGGCTGGAGAAGAGGACCCTAGTCCGGCGCCGGAGACCGAAGGGGGATGCGCGCTGCCAGATCTAGGTCGCCGCAGCCACTGCCGGTGCGAAATTTGGGGGAAGGGAAAATTTGGGAGGCGGCTAATGGAGAGGGTAGTCGAAGAGGGAGGTTACCTCTACCTTTGCCGCGCAACGCCGCTGGGATTTCGGCTTCTCCCGCCATGCCCAGACAGAGTTCCCGCGCGAAACGTTGCCGATTTTTGTCTCAACAGGCATGGTCCTGAAGAAACTGTCAAACCGGGCGATCCTCCGGGGCCTGTAAAATTTGAAGAATGGGTTATAGTGGAATCCTACTCGCATCCCTAGCTTCTTGATATACTTCTGTTTGAGGATGATTAGTGAATGATACAAACAATAATACATATAAAATAGCAAACTGACATAAACCTGTATCATAGCCACTCTCAGGTAATCGCTCTCAGTCATGAGGTTCTGGACAGGCATCCATGGCAATGCAGGCAAACCGTATGGCATAGCTACAAGAGAGTCGACTGCTAGTTTTCGGCTCATTATGTCCATCTGGCACCATATGAATTTTTTTGGGTCATACCATGTTAGATATGAACCGCCAAGAATATATTGGTTTGCATCCAGAAAAAAAAAAGACAGCTAAGCTATGGTCTGTGGA
>NC_061508.1:268529670-268697414 GCF_022539505.1 Lolium rigidum
TGGAAGTAGTATCAACTATCTTCTCGGTGCCATTGCTCTCATATTGCTATTACTGCTGCCGTGTTACTGTTACTATTGCTCTCATATCATCGCTACTTTCACATCACCCCTGTTGCTAGTGCTTTTCCAGTGCAGCTGAATTGACAACTCAGTTGTTAAGGCTTATAAGTATTCTTTACCTCCCCTTGTGTCGAATCAATAAATTTGGGTTTTACTTCCCTCGAAGACTGTTGCGATCCCCTATACTTGTGGGTCATCAGTGGACACCACCGAAAGTAGCATCCATGTCGCGAGATGATCTCGCAGGGATCGGGTGAAGTGTTTCGCGGTGCGGCACGAACTCGAAGGACCCACAGCGGATCGAATCTCTTGGTTCTGCCGGTGTCGGTGATTCGAGTAAGAACGCCGCGGACGTGACTGGTGCGCCGATGACCTGCCTTGTGCCGACAGAGCTTCCTACGAGACGGCGCCAATTGTCGAGGGTGCTCCTCGGCAATGCCCTCCGATAGGGGCTTAGGGTTGATGGAATCCTGCAAGCTGACACGAGACATCGGTTCACAGACAAGCGGGGAGAGCGATTTACCCAGGTTCGGGGCCCTCGATGAGGTAAAACCCTTACGTCCTGCTCGTGTCGTTCTTGATTATGATGATAATGGGTTACAATGGGGTGCCGAATAGTTCGGCTGAGGTCTCGTCGAGATGGCTAAGCGCTAAGGTAACCTAGCTTTAAGCTTCTGCTGGCTAAGATCGCTAAGATTGATTGTGCCCCTCGATAGCCCCTCTCCTGGCCTTTATATAGGAGGCCAGGTCTCAAGAGGTCTAATCGAGTACGACTAGGTTTACAGTAGATCTATCTCTAGACTTTCCTCGTTCGGCTCCTTCCGCGTCTTGTACTTCAAGGAATCTTCCGTTGCACCGTCCTAGTGGCCCATCTTGCCGTCGAGTACCTTCATGGGCCTCCAACTAGGAAATACAGGATAGGGCAACATTGGTTACCCGAAGGGTAATGCCCACGTCATACTCCATGAGCCTGTTTGGTAGTCTGGGCTAATTTTGGGATTTATGCACCACACTTCCCGTTTGGAACGGGCATGTTGTTTGGTAGCTCGCACTGCATGGACTAAAAAGGTCCTTTTGTTTGTTTGCCTGCAGCCAACCCCAAATGTCGATGGAGATGAAACTACATCTATTTGGTACCATCCAGACAAGTGTAATGTCACCCCTTCTCTACAACGGGTGACTTTACCATACTATCACCTCCCATCACACAAAAAGCACAACTCATCAGTTCATCAGTTGCACTTACGAACCTAGCAGTTCACAAATTCATCCCTAGCCACTAAGAATGGTAGTTTATAACGACATTCTCTAGCTACTACGAATGAAAGTTTATCATCACAGGGTAGTTCAACTACGGGGATCAAAGAGGGGTTCGAGAAAGAGGGAATCAAAGGGGGTTCTTCTTCTTCTTCTTCACTTCTTTATTTCACTTATTCACTTGTTCTTCTCCTTCTCACATGGTGGTCTAGCCTCTGGCTACCCACATTGCGTTTGCCCACTCGAGCCCCTTCTCCTTTCAGGCTTCACTATCGCATGCCTCCATGCCATGGCCTATCTCAACTTCATCAAAAGTGGGAACATGTTGGAAGAAGTCATCCTCGGCCCAACCTAAGATCCTGTTATGAAGAAATGCAACAAGCAAGGACTAGCTTCACTTGAGTGTCAAAAGTGTGGAAAGGTTTCTGGTCAAGGACCTTGAACATGTTCTTCAATGCAGTAAAGGCCCTCTCAATGGTGACTCTGGGGATTGAGTGTCTTAGATTGAACAACTCTTGGGTGGTGTGTTGTTTGATGGTGGCTTGATCAGTTCACCTTTGAGCTTCCCAACTGCGTACAACACCTGATGGAAGTACCGAGAGATAGTCTCTGTGGTGAATGTGTTATGGATGACTCTGAACCTATGGTTCGGACCCACAACATGAAGAAACATTGCGACTTTTTCTTTGATAGATGTGTGGATGCTACCAACTAGCAGTCCTCTCTCCGTGAACGTTTTCACAAGTACATAGAAATGAGCTCTTCTCATTCGAAGCATTTGGATAGCCTCTACATCGTTGTAGTTGTAGATGTAGTTTAGGTTGGCCATCCTCTCTTGATCTCGTTGTAACATAGGATCGTACATGACGGGAGGAAAAATAACACGCCTAACTTCTCTCTTGTAGACCATCAGGATCCATGCTTGAATGGCAATGATGAGTGTTGCAGCGTGATGCATAAGTTGCACATGCTGCACCGCGGCTAGACACGACGACCTTGCAGGTACGACGCCAGATACCGAAGGGAGGAGCTCCTCGTCCAGAGCACGACCAGATGCGCGAGTGCAAATCTAGGTCACCGCAGCCGCCGCCGGTGCCAAAATTGGGGAAAGGGAAAATTCCGGAGGGGCCTAATGGAGAGGGTAACCAAAGAGGGAGGTTACCCCTACATTTGCCACACAACGCCGCTCGGATTTCACCTTCTCGCCATGCCGCGGCCGAGCGCCCGTGCGAACGGTGTTCTCGATTTTCGTCGCGCTCGTGCCTGTCCTTGGAAAAGGCCAAACTGAGCCTGTCCCGGAGGTGCTTTAAGACCTGTGTTGTGCAAGAATGTGGATACGTGCGGGCATCCAAACGACCCAAAAACTACGCCTCACATGCGAGCCAAGGGGTCCCAGCTACCAAACAGACCCCATGTGTTAATTTTCCTCTTATAGCATATTACACGTACTGTTATGGCTACTTAGTCTCCTTGATGGAAATTATATAACTATGCATGCTTGGATCAAATTTGTTATTTAGCCATTTCATGCGTTTCATTCTACATTGACTGCCCAATAAATGATCATGTCCTGCTAAGGAAACAGTAAAAGCATATGGCGAAGTGGAGATAGTATTCTGCCTTGTACAAAATTTGTATTCAACAAAATGCAAGATTCTTCTTATTTACTGAATCTCGACAAGTGATGTTGGGTGGAGAACTAGAGATAAAGACTTCTCCGGCTCCCATGAGCCAACATTTGTATTCAATAAATATTGCTTCACGTTCCCACACTCTTTGGCTCCATGTTGTCAACACCTTAGAGCATTTCTAGCCGCGTTTTTTTAAAACGGCCTTCAAATTTTGGAAGGGTGTCAGGATAGAAATCAATGCTTAGTGATGTTTCTCAAAATATTTTTTATCCGGTGCGGCCTAATAACCTGTCTAGCATCCCCAGACCATCCCCTACCCACAAGGACGGCCTAGGCACGCCAGATATGAACCCTGTGCGACTTGTCGTGAGACGGGCCACGCTAGGAGTTGGCAGCTTTTCCTTAATGGCATGTCGGTTTTCGAGGCGGTGGCAGGGCAGCTGAGTCGCCTCGTTGTCGCTGCACCATTACCATGCGTTGTCGGGGTATGCGGCGCCTACCCCATCCGCTCCTACTTCTCTCCCTTCCCCCCTTCCCGCCTCCGTTTCCCGCCTCGTCCCCGACTATAAAAGACGACCTCCTCCGTTCTCACCACCTCACTCTCCTCCGCAACCACCTCCGCCGTGCTCACCACTACACGCCTCCGCAAGCACCTTGACGTGTAGCCAGGATGCCGCGCCGCCTGCCCACCATGTACTCCATGGCGAGCCGCAACGGCCGCATGGCGCTTGCGCCTCCGCCTTCGGAGCCGGAGCCCAAGCCTGCAGAGGTCTACGACTCTTCAATTCATGAATGGCAAGGATGCGACACACTAAGTTTCTAGGCCGAGTCACAACGGAAGGATGGAACTTCAGGAGGCTGACTCAACTCCAAGACGACCTAAGCCAACGCAACAACCCACCCATAAGCGCTTAAGGGTAAAAAAACGGCAAGAACGAACCAGATCGGAGGTGGCGACGACCAGGAAGTGCCGATGACGGTGTACATAGTGCCTCGTAATCCCACACTCTGGGCGGCAACCAATACCGACTCCTATGGGTGCACCAAGAACTCCACGAACCACCTTGCGGCTGCCCGATTCGATGACCGGATCTAGGGTTTTTCCTGGTGGTCGAGGCGGGGAAGCACGAGCAGTGCCATGACGACGCCTCCAACAAGGTGACACTTGCCCATTCTGTTGTAAAGAAAAACAATTTCCTATTCTGGCGACGGCGATGGACGGCGGCCATCCGCCGGAGGAGACAGTCCGGCAAGGGACGACGGATCGGTCTCGCCCCCGGTCACGTACTTATTTCCACTTTTGCCTCACGTCTATCTGCGTACCCCCTTTCCGCTTCTAGGCTTCCAGCACTGTCTATCTCCACCCATCGTCTCTCTCTCTAAAAAAAACCCCAACCCACCGCAGGGCCCTGCCACCCAGCCGCCGCCTCCGTGCTGACTCCCAAACCCCTAGAGATCGTGGAGAGGCGCGACGAACTGTATCTGGACGGTATGCCTGGCGGAGAAGATGCGCTGGTGGTTGAGGAGGTGGTTTGCATGGAGGAGGCGGTGAATATGCTGATGGAGCACCTGGTGAGGCCGGCGCTGGGTAGACGCGCCGCCCAGGACGAGAAGGAGCGCACCATCGCGCAGCAGGTGAGCACATAGAGCTAGCTAGCTGTAGACTGTATCTACTAGCTAGGTCGTTTTATTTTCGTATATCTGAGTGTTTTCTTTTTCTCTGGAATGGATGAGATGCTCGGAAATGCTCAACGGTAGCTTGATCTTTTCCCCGGCGATCTTGCTGGCGTTTCAATTGTCGCCGCTGGTGGCAGGGGCATACGTAACCACCGCCGGCCGGTGCTAGATAGCTAGTAGGAATAACACTATGCCACCGCGCGCAACGTGGACTGGGGGTGGCTTCCTCCCCGGGGACGGAGAGGAACCTGTCCTGAGTCCTGACCTCGCCGGTAGGAAGCAGGGATGTCGGCGGAGGAGGAAAAATAAGCTAGGCGGCGGGCCTTAATGGTTGTGGTCCCTTACTCCTTAGTGCCCGTTTGTCTGAGCTCCAGCAGAATGATACTCAATGATAAAGCTGGACAGACAGCTGGTCAAATATAAATACAGTATATTACATATATTTGTCTGTTTATACCATATATTAGATGATAATATGTTTAGCACAAAAGTATATTTTCCTTAATAATTATTATTAAATAGAGGATATCATACAAATACTAATTAATGAAATCTGATTAATATGCCATAGACTGAGTACAGCGAAGAGGGCGAGCTAGAAGAGCACTACAATAGTGCCATAGACTGAGTACATCGACAACTATTGTGGAGGTTGACTACGGCTTGCAGACCACCAAGCGTCTTCGAGCGATGCCCCAGGGCCATAGAAGTCGGGGAGGTGCATAGTCGAGTGGGGTACGAGGGAGGTCAGCGAGTCGGGGGAGGCGAAGGTCGGCTTGGTCGTCCTGGTAGGAGGCAGTTGACGAGATTTAAAGGCTATATGAACAGTGAGGCGCTGGTCGCTGACAACAAATTTCGGTGTCAGACTTCTTCTTCATGGCTAGCTAGAGACAAAGGCATGGTTGGGACGAGCTGTGTGGGGGCGCCGAGGCATAGGACATGTGTGAGGGTGGCATTAGCGGGAAGCACCGATAGGCAGGGCATGCCGAAGAGGCTGACGGGTGAAACCCTAGGCGCCTCTTCGGTGTGGGTTGCGAGTCGTATGGGAAAGGGTATACATCAGGGATTTAGTCCCATTTCTTAAGAGGTGTGCATACTCAGCGATATTCGGGGAAGATAACTCAAATTATAGGGGCAATATCATGCAACGATATAATCTTCAATTAAGAAGCCGTGGGAAGTACCCAGTTAATGCTTCATGTGTAAGTAAAATAATATAAACACTTAAAGAATCCCACTTATAGAAGCTAAGGAGGCGTTTTCTTCCCCGTCACACTTTGTCATGCCGAATTTTAGCAATTTAGCATTGTTTGATTTTTTTTCATACTTTAGAGTAGCGGCACTTTATTATCCATATGGCCCACTTGTCATTGAGTGAATTTATATTTATTGCCAATTTTTATCATACCGTGCAGCTTCTAAATTTTCAGCCACTCTTTTATGGCTGCCACACTTTTTTTTTTTGAAACTTTATGGCTGCCACACTTCCTAAACTTAAATTTGGCAAAGTGTAGTTGTGAACCAATCACCCCTTTGTCTGGGCTCGTGCATGGAACCAAGGACCCAGAAGCACAAGTTCCAGCCCAAACAAACAAGCCCTTAGTAGTGAGGTGGTGGGCCTCAACGCGCACATTTGAAGTCCAATGGGCCAGGCTCTACCGAGAAGCACGGCGGCCGTGCGATGCAGAACACGCAACCACACGCGATATGCTAAAAAAAAAAACTGTCGCTGCAGGTCTGGTGCCGCTCATTCCGCGATGGAGATGGCGGCGGCGGTAGCTGCGGGCTGCGGCGTGGTCTCGTCTCGCGGTTGGAGGCGCCCGCACGGGTTCGTACGTCCGGGCCGCTGTGGAGCAGCCGCTAGGCAGCAGAGGCAAGCCGCGAGCACCTCTTAGTTTCTCTACTTCTCTTGTCAGCGCTGTCAGTGGAAATTGCCAATTTTGATATGTTCATTTTTCTTGCAAAATTGGAGAAAGCCATCAAGTGGACCTTGCGATGCTCTTCAAATTATCTATTAATTTGGATTGGATTGGATTGGTTCTATGTGAGATAGTTAAATGTATGTTTGGTTTGTCTGTACAATGACCTAGTCTTCCTTACCAGGTTAATGATTAGAATTATCCCCGTCAGTTTACTATTAATGACATCGGTTTATTTTCCCTTTGCTATTCATGGTAATGCCCCTCACTGTATCCATGAAATGCTTCTCGTGTGTGTTCCCTTTGCGTGCACTGTAATTTCTAATTTTCTATGTCTGCTTAAATACATTTAAGACGGTGTTTCTCTGTGCATACAAGGCTTGCAATATATAGTTGGTTAAGTTGCTAACTCATCACACCGGTGTGTGGCTTTGCAGATTCATACAGCTATCATTGTGTACAATTACTACCACAGGAAGATGTTTCCACAGCTTGCTTTCGCTGATGCCAAACGGTTCTGTGTGTGTGCTTGTATTTCTGCTGGAGAAGGTTTGCTTGCATACTTGACTATGGTCCATGCGTGCGAGGACAATTCTGGAAAGGAGGAGAGGTTATCTGCTACTGACATTGCAGCAGTACAAGCTTGTGAGATTGCTGCCAAACTCGATGCGAGTAAAGCATCTCCAGACATGGCAATGTGGCCAATATCGAAAGTTGCTGTTCTTCTTCTGGACCGGACAAGGAAAAAATGCTTGATTGAGTATGGTGCTATTACCAAGGGTGTCTGCTCAATCATAGAAAATGAATTTGATGCAACAGTTGGTATTTCACACACTACATGCCAGCCAGCAGGCCAGGAATCGACAAAGAAAAGAAACTTTGGTACTTTGAATGAACCATATTTGCTTCAACAACTAGCACTTTTAGAGGTGGAGTGTAGAACAGGTCAGATTTTATCATTACAACCCTTAATTTATACATCCATATCTGCCATTTACTTTTGTGAGTTTGCAATTCCTCACTTGGATCAGGTGATCAGTAGTATTGCCAACTAGAAATCTTATGTCATTAAACATACTGATCTGAACAGGAAGAAGAGTGTGGATCGAAGTTTCCATTAATATTATAAGAGCATCTCTAGTAGTAACCGAAAAAGTGGGAACCGAAAAACTCTAGTTCAGTCTCCCAAAAGCGTGTTTACAGAATATTTTGGTTTGCGGGCTATGTTCCGCGACAGCAGCGTCCGAACCCGTAAAACCAGGGTTTTATCACAGAATTCATATGCAACATGATATAAAACAGAAACATAAAACAACCGATCATAAAGTAATCAAATAATAGTTTTGAGCATACAATAATCATTCAAATTATTACATCAATCAAACAACTAAACAAATGTCTGAACCAAATTACAACAATAGTTTCCAAATCATAAAACAAATAATCAAATGTCTCAACAATGGAATGGTAGGATCAAGTGTGGCGACGGCCATGGAGCTTCCAGTGGTGCATTTTCAGATCATAAACGAGCTTGTGAGCCGTGGCATTCTCAATCTGTTGATGCGTTTCAAGGAAAGCTTCAACGCGATCAGAATTCCTTTGAGGTTGCACTCGGGTGCCTACATTGTCATAAAAACAGGGCAAATTTAACCCTCTTTCATCTTCAATGATCATGTTGTGAAGAATGACACAACAAGTCATGATGTTGACAATGGGTTTTTTGTCCCAAAACCAAGCAGGCCCTCGAACAATAGCAAACCTAGCTTGCAGAACACCAAATGCCCTCTCAATGCCTTTGCGGGCTGCTTCTTGAGCCTTGGCAAATTCAGCTTCTATATTATCTTGGGGATCCTTGACGGGCTTCACAAAAGTTTCCTAGTCTGGATAAATGCCATCTGCTAGATACTATCCCATTGAATATTCATCATTCATAACTTTGTGCAAGTGGGTGCTTCTCCGTTTGCTAGTTTTGTTAGGTGATCTATGTAACACGTTTTCCATGTCCATTGCATACAATCAACACTACCAAGCATTCCAGGTCAACCCCTTTTCTCATTTATCTCCATCAATCTTTTCTCATTTATCTGGAAGATAGGTTGGGCCAAACAACTTGATAATCATCCGAGCAAACCTAGGCACGGACTCGGCGGTTGTATCTTCACCAATTCGAAGATACTCATCGGTGTAATCCGCAGGGATGCCATACACAATCACCCTCATGGCAGCGGAGATTTTTTGATAGGGGCTAAAACCCATCACGCCGGCAGCATTTCTACATTGCTTGAAGTAATTTGAGTTTGCTTCGCAAGCCTTCACGATTTTGACGAACAAACTACAGCGCATGCGATACCTTCTACGGAATAGATGCGGCGGATAGGTAGGTACCTCGGCGAAGTAGTCATCCCATAATTTGTATTGCCCGAGGAGGCGATTCCGGTGGATGTGGTTGCAGCCCATCACCGAGCCGCGCCGCCTACCCAGCAGCTTTGCGCAGTCCTGTAGCTCCTTGACGGCGAGAAGGAGGATGGTGGTCTCAGTATCGTCGTCCTGGAGCAGCTCCTCCATGCCGGAATCGTCCGAGGAGGACGAATCCGAGAGATCAATGTCAGCGAACTCCGTGGTCGAGTTCATCTTCGATTCGGCCGGCGCGGTAGGGGGCGGGCCCTGGAGGTGCCGGAGGATCTGCGGGCATGATGCGGGGCAAGACGCGGGAGCTCCGCTTCGCGGGATTCGGTCGAATCGAGTGGCGGCGTGCGGAAGTGGGAAGAGGGTGAGCAGTTGGGACGGGGTGAAACTTCCGCGCGCCCTAGATATGGATTCTCGTTCGGTTCGGCAATTGAACCCCCACAACTACAGGCCGAGTTGGGTTTTCGGGCGCGGCCTGTAAATTTTTTTTCCGGGCCGGACGTGTTTTCATGATCTGCGCCCATTTCCGAACTGAACCCGTAAACCGACGGTTATTCAGTTTCCCACTTTTACGGGCACTACTAGAGATGCTCTAAACGCAACCATTTGTTTGTTATTTTGTCCTCTTTGTATCTCTCACATGCTTTTAACTCGTGTGAAATAATTTAGTTTCAGGAAGGAAAAACAGTAACAGCAGAAAGCAAATTAGTTGTTTATTAGTTTCCGTGGCGTTGTTCCTCATTTGTTTTGGTTGTGTACAACCTGCTAATAAAAAGGAACCAGCAGGGGGAGGAGCACCTGCGGAATTATATTAAGGGAAACAACTAAGGCGCATAATGCATGGGAGCTTTTAGCACTGGGCACGCCTTTTTTTTAAAACAACTCCGGCACAATCCTTTGGGCCCAAGGCTCGAACGCGGGATGACCGGCTTGTAAATTTTTTTTCCGGGCCGGACGTGTTTTCATGATCTGCGCCCATTTCCGAACTGAACCCGTAAACCGACGGTTATTCAGTTTCCCACTTTTACGGGCACTACTAGAGATGCTCTAAACGCAACCATTTGTTTGTTATTTTGTCCTCTTCGTATCTCTCACATGCTTTTAACTCGTGTGAAATAATTTAGTTTCAGGAAGGAAAAACAGTAACAGCAGAAAGCAAATTAGTTGTTTATTAGTTTCCGTGGCGTTGTTCCTCATTTGTTTTGGTTGTGTACAACCTGCTAATAAAAAGGAACCAGCAGGGGGAGGAGCACCTGCGGAATTATATTAAGGGAAACAACTAAGGCGCATAATGCATGGGAGCTTTTAGCACTGGGCACGCCTTTTTTTTAAAACAACTCCGGCACAATCCTTTGGGCCCAAGGCTCGAACGCGGGATGACCGGCTTGTAAATTTTTTTCCGGGCCGGACGTGTTTTCATGATCTGCGCCCATTTCCGAACTGAACCCGTAAACCGACGGTTATTCAGTTTCCCACTTTTACGGGCACTACTAGAGATGCTCTAAACGCAACCATTTGTTTGTTATTTTGTCCTCTTCGTATCTCTCACATGCTTTTAACTCGTGTGAAATAATTTAGTTTCAGGAAGGAAAAACAGTAACAGCAGAAAGCAAATTAGTTGTTTATTAGTTTCCGTGGCGTTGTTCCTCATTTGTTTTGGTTGTGTACAACCTGCTAATAAAAAGGAACCAGCAGGGGGAGGAGCACCTGCGGAATTATATTAAGGGAAACAACTAAGGCGCATAATGCATGGGAGCTTTTAGCACTGGGCACGCCTTTTTTTTAAAACAACTCCGGCACAATCCTTTGGGCCCAAGGCTCGAACGCGGGATGACCGGCTAGGCGCGTAGCTGGACGCACGCCCTTAGCCAGCTGGTCGATGCCCAGTTCTTGTACATACTGCTAATAACTGAAACCTTATTTACGAACTTGCAAATTGAAAAGAACGTGGGAAACTAGAATGGTTAATTCCAGCCAATGCGTACACGGATCCTCTGAAGTGGGAATCCCTGCAGTTCTCTGGATTTCATCCGCTGACATGTGGATCCACTTATGGTGGGCCCCACCTGTGAAAGGTAGAGTTGGGTACGTCAGCGGATCCCTGTCGGTCAGCCAAGTATATGATTCTATTGTGAACTTGATTTTAGTAATAGTATGTGTATTTTCTGTTTGATCCACATACACATCGGTCGCTGCTCATTATTGGCAAACTTTTCATCTTAATAGGTATCAAAAGCTCAGAATTGCGTATTCTTGACGAAGCATTTGCATACTCTTTGAGTAAAGAAAGGACGACTACCAAATTATTCATTATGGAGTATAAGAAAATCATGAATCCCAAGTTTGTGGAAATGTCTCTACAAGATGTGATTAGCAGGTTTGCTTTTACCTACTCCCTCCGTTCCATTCTATAGTGCCTATAGTATTTTGGCACGGAAATTAGCGCAAGAGTATTTTTTTACACAAGACCCCCTAGCTGAACGATCAACGTAAAATTTGAGAAATCCATATCTTCCTACTCCCTCCGTTCCATTTTATGGAGTATTACACATTTAATGGATAATATGTCGGTGGATGTTGCTTTGCTATAGCTCTTCTCTTTTTGTCCTCTGTAGGACTGTAGGTAATGCATTCCATGTCTAGGTGATGTTGCTTTGCTTGTGATTATTACATAAATCATGTTTATTTTGTTGCTATTTCTCCTCTAAAATTAGGATGCTTTGCTTAATGATGTATGATTGTTAGCTTTTGCTATTTCTTAACATTACTTACATTTTTCAGTTTTTCCTCACTGACAGTATGACTGGTCCGGTATTTGTGACTGATCCATTCCCGAAAACAACATCTGTAGTTGAATACTATCACATTCTTCCATATAAGGAGATTTTGTTCGAACTCCTCCACAGGTAACATAAGATTTGTTTTTAGCTGTTATGTGTGAAACTAGGGCAATAGAACTTGTCGGGTATGATGGTAACCTGACATGTTTCAGGAATTGGCCTGCTGATTCTTCAGTAAACGAACAATCACTCCAACATGGATTGCACTCTATGAGAGATGAAATTTTGGAAGAGCAAGACGCTGATAGCACATTTGAGATGCGAAAACAAATTACAGAAGTTTTAACTCGAAAGCAAAACAAGCAAGCAATAAAAGCTACTTGCGCCAATAGCAACCAGAACTCCAACACCATTAAGCAAAGGGAAAACAACAAAAGAAAATTTGAAGCATCTAGGGCTACAGCAGCAGAGGGTCCAGATGGTCAGAGCCCTACAATACAAAATAAATCGCTTATTATTGATCATGTGGAAACTTCAAAACTTATTACTAATTAGGTCAATAAATGCAGATGCAACAGCAGCAGCAAGCGCAGGACGTACAGCCCTAGAATCCGGTGAGTCATTCTAACTGTATTTATATATTACTGATCATCGTTTCTTACTTGTGTTCTAGTACAATCAAATTCAGGTGTACAAGTGGACAATAAGAAAACACAGAAGTCTACATGTAGCAATATGCCCCAAGATGGCTTTCCTACTGAGGTAAGCTAAATTGCAGTTTAAAAGCATTGAAATTACTACAATACTAGCGTGCATTAGCATCATATGCACCCTCTGAAATGGTTATAGAAATAAACCTTCAAATATGATGGCCTGGTAATAAGTAATAACTATAAATTTGGTGGTTCCATCCTTATCTATACAAATGTTATCGTGATGATTTTTGTGCTTTGTTATATTTGTTTGAGTTTTCCTAAGCACTCTATCGTTATAATTAACATGGACTTAGGGCTTCTGCCATAGGTTACCACACGTTGCCACGTGGATGTTTGGGAAAGTGTGATAGAACACACTTCTTATGTTAAGGATTAGAATAAGGGGGAAGCCGGCCCAACCCTATCAAATAATGAATAATATCCCATTAATTAAGATCATCTTACTACTCCCTCCATTCCATTTTACGGTGACCAAACCACTAATTTGGGGATCCATTTCGGGAAGGGTGGAGCGATCCGCATCTACTATAGTATAAAAAGGAAATACACCCGAAAGTTCGGAATTTACCTAAAAAACAGATACACCTAATAAAAAGGAATGGAGAGAGTAGTTAAGAATATTCTTATCGTCGGGAAAGTATAAAGTGGTTAAGATTAAATCCTACTGTTAGGTGCTAACCATCTCTATATATAAAGAGAGGAGCAACACCCTCCATGCTCAATCAACCATAGAAGTATTTATCCTTTTCAAGTTTTCATAGATCAGTTTCCCTCTTGAGCCTGGCCTCATCTACCCTATATGATATAGCCATCAATCCATCATAATATCTTCTGGTGACCAAATAGCGGCTGTACGGTAGTCAAGTCTTGGCTAACAGTCGAGTCTGATGACTAGGTGATGTGTAGGCCTAGCTTCTGTGTGATTCATTTACTCTGCTTCAAATTTTATAACTAATTGCTATGTCAGGCACCATATGTTGATCCTGTCATGGAGGACGGTTCTTTGAAACCTCAAAATGTGGAAGTGATGGAAAAGTCAGGTTGCGATAAACCACCCAAGAAAGCTTGTTTTTCTTATTATTGGTTATTATTGGTCATCCATATTCTTAACCTATGTGTTCCAAATTTTATTGAAGGTGGCGTCACTGAGAATAATGATGATCAGGTGTATGATTTGCTACGATCAATTCTGAAAATACGGGATGAAATTGTATGTTATATGTCTTCTCTTTTATTTTAGAAAAAAGTGATGCATGTTTCCTAGATAAATATTCTAGTTGAGAAGCTGATGTGAACTCGTCATGTTCTCTCTTTGTTTCAGTGTCACAAGGGAGGCATAATTCAAGAGCGATGTGCCCAATGTGATATGGACATTCAGATAATCTTGAATGGTACTGTTTTGCTAGGAACCATACATTTCCAAAAGTTCTGTGCATACTTGTGGTGTGGTTGCCCACTGCACTTTGTGACTAATAAATCATCCGGCGGATGTGTGTCAAGTTTTGGAAAGGAGTTTATATATCAAGTTCCAGGTTTCTAGTACTCATCATGTTTATTATGCAGAAAGGAAGATGACGCCCAAAGTGCTGTCAATAAGAGACAAATATAAGGAACCTTGCTCAAATATGCTGGAAGTTGTTAATTCATCTTGCACTGGAAATCGCGTGCAAACCATGAGCATGGAGAAGAAAACATTGAAGGAGGCACTCGACGATTACAATACATGCCAGGTAAGAAAAACCTTGAGCAGAACTGATGCATTATAATTTCAAATGCCACCTGTACGTTTGACACTTGGCAATGCAGGAGCTTAACAAGATGTGCAGTAGGAGCAACTGGATACTTCCAGTATACATAATAGTACCTTCAGCAGCAGAAGGTATATATGAATTTATCTTTATAATTTTCTGCATGGGCAAACATTTGGGTCCTTGGACCACATAGGCATAAGAATTAACAATATCATATTCATCGTATGAAATAGGTCTTTTGCCACGTACTTTTCGATTATCGTTTACTTAATGCGGTCCTACAGTTTCCAGCAAGTATTGTGTATCGACATGATACCACACACATTGTCAGATGACTCAGATCAATGGCCCACTTGTTTGTTTACCACATGTTGTGCTCCATTGAAGTGTGAGTTCGGTTCGTTGTTACTACAGAAGTAAAGGCAAATAATGTGCACCTTTGTAGTCTTTATTAGACATCACCTCTAGCCATAGCATTGCAATCACTTGTCAAGAGCTGATTAGGTTTTCTGCTAGCAATTTTTTTTTAGAGGAATTTTTCTGCTAGCAATAACCAGTAACTGTTGTTTGATTGACTATCACCTGTCTCCCTTCTAGAGCTCTCACACATTGTTTTGAGCACTTCTTCACTAGTCTACTTTCCTATATTTTTCAGGAAAGTTCCGTGCCACCGTACATCTTGAAGGCCATGATTTTGAAATAAGCATCACTGGCGATCCTTGTATGACCCCGAGCGAGGCGAAGCGCTCTGCAGCTCTCAATATGATAATAGAGCTTCACAGGAAGGGAGCGAAAGAACGGCAGGGTAACTGATGCAGAATTGCTTAGTTAAGCTCCCAAGATTGGGAACCGGCAGGCCGCTGTAACCTAGTTAGTACTCATTAAAGCCTTGAACCAAACTTGCTGAGAAACATTATCATGTTGGTAGTTTGTCTGTGATTTTACCTTCCAGACGCTGACTCCTCATGTTGTTGTTGGTGTTACCGTTGTTTGCTCAAGTCGTTATAAACCCCAGACCGTTATTTGGAAATTATGTGACGCTGTAGCTGCACTGTCAGTTTTATGACGCGAGTGAACACAAATTGTCTAGCTATTTCCGTAGTTTTGGTTTTTTGATAATGATCGTGAAGTATTTGCTGCTAGCATTTCTCGGCCGATCATTTGGTATTGTCGTTAGTAGCATGCCAAGTGAGCAGCCTAGGTGCTCTTTGTTAGAAAATACTCCCTCCCAAATTAGTTTGTTTTCCCGGCGATTCTATTGGAAACGCTCGAGCGGTCAGCTGTGTGACGTGGATTTTCATCGGAGTGAGCAGTTTCTCTCTCAAAAATCTCAAAAATCCCTAAACTGTTGCCGGTGACGATTTGGACTTTCCGCCACTCGTTTGCGCTTCCCAGACTGAAATTTGGCGCTATTTAGCGCTAGATGGGTGTAATTTTCGGCCCGGGAGGTAGTAGATTTCTAGTCGTGGTGCTCCCCAAGTGGCGCCAGCTAGGATGCCTGGAAGGTGTTCAACCACACCCGGCCTCAACCATGCCAGATTTTCCGCGTGTATGAGGCCACGCTCCGCCTGTTGTTCATGCACGCCACGGCCGCCGCGCCGGCCACTCGAGCCCGCGCCGTCCATACCCGCCTCGAGCCCATGTCAGCCAGAACGTTCGTCACTTGATGTCAGGCGCGTGGCGGCAGAGCTGGGTGGTAGGGCGTTCTCGAGCTGGGAGGGGATGAGCGGCCGAACAGCGGCCGTCCATGCGACGCGTTCGGAGGCGGTGGGTTGGTGGGCATAGGGTAGGAAGCGGAGACGGGGGAGAAGAGATAAGTGGGTGGGTGAGCCAGATATTTTAATTAACCTTTTCTCCGCTGAGACAAGCAAGAGGTGTGATTTGTTTCATCCGAACTTCCCAAGCCAGCCGGATGAAATATAGGGTAAATCCGGCTGAAAACACTATGTTAATCCGGATATAATTTTTTTTTTTGGAAAGGGTCTCCTAGGGGTGCTAGTGGAGATGCTCTAACCGTGATTTTTCAAGTTTTCAGTATACTCTTCAAAACAATATCAGTGGGATAGAATTTTGAACTCTACCACGAGGCATGCTGAAATTGTTAATGTTGTGAACCGGAGAGATTCGTTGACAAGGCATGTAGAGCCAGCACAAGGCGCGCGATCGCCATTCGCAATCCGAGCACGGACCATGCCGCCCGCTCGCCATAGTGTCGACATCGTCGTACCTCCACGTCCCACTTGCCCGCGTGACCGCGCCCACCAACAGCCCCCGTAACAAGATGCCGGTTCAACCCACGACGTCGCGAGCCGCTGCCCGGTAGGCCCGCCCCCGGCGCTGGCCCGGCGGGCGCCGCACGATCCCAACCGACGGCGGCGGCGCGGCGGTGACGACATCCTCGACCGCCGCGGGGCCCTCCACCGCTCCGATGTGGAGCTGCATGTGTCCCCTTCCCGTCGCATGCTGTGCAGGTGGGCAGCGCCGCGCCGGCCGGGTATAAATTGCAGTTAAATTCGTTCCGGGAATCCGAATCGAATAATCAAATCCGTCGACTCGTCTGGAGTCTGGACACCAGAAGTCCAAGATCGGGTTGGATTATCCCCGGCAGCCATGGCGTTCTTCGAGGTGCGCGCCTTCCTTCCTTCCTTCCTTCCTCTGCAGACTGCAGTCCTCTTTCTTTTTGTTCCTCGGAGCTCGAGGGCCAGCAGTTGTCCCTGATAATCTCCGCGTCTGCTTGTCTGCCGAAATTCGCGAATTGTTGGTGGTAATTATCCGATTCCTCTGTTCGTGTAATGGCAGGAGATGGGGTGGACGTACGCGCCCCACCTCCGCACCCACCTGCGCCAGCTCGCGGCGTCGGTCTCCGCGGCGAGCTGCGACGGGGACGCGGGCTCGGGCGACGACGAGTGCCGCGACGAGGCGGCGGCCCTGCGGCTCAAGATGGTGGCCGTCGCGGCCATCCTGGTCTCCGGCGCGGTCGGCGTCGCCATCCCGCTCGCCGGCCGCAGGCTCCGCGGCGCTAGCCCGTCCTCCTCCTCCTCCTCCTCCTCCGGCGGCGGCACGTTCGTGCTCGCCAAGGCGTTCGCGGCGGGGGTGATCCTGGCCACGGGGTTCGTGCACATGATGCACGACGCGGAGGAGAAGTTCGCGGACCCGTGCCTGCCGCCCGCGCCCTGGCGCCGGTTCCCCTTCCCGGGCTTCGTCGCCATGCTCGCCGCGCTCGGCACGCTCGTCATGGAGTTCGTCGGCACCCGCTTCTACGAGCGCAAGCACGGCCTGGAGGCTGCCGCCGCCGCGAGCGCCGTTGATGAGACGGCCGCGCTGCTCGAGGACGGCGCGCTCTCAGGGGTCGGTGGAATGAGCGGCGACGACGGGAAGCAGGACGCCATGCACATCGTGGGGATGCGCGCGCATGCGGCAGCGCACCGGCACAGCCATGCGCAGGGCCATGACGCCTGCGATGGAGGTGCCGTGTACGACGCCCACGGCAACGGGCACGACCATGGCCATGGGAACGAGGAGAGGCCCTCCCAATCTCGGCATGTAGTTGTCTCACAGGTATACATACAATTCAGGCTGCAAATTTTCTTACAGGATTGTTAACATTTACTGACATGGTAAACTGATATGATGCTCACAAAAGTACATCTAGACTTGAGAAAATTCAGGCAACTAAACATATGTCCAACCCATAGTAGTATTTCTATTCAAGTTTATTTGCCAGGTAGAATGTGCACTGCTTATGTTTTACTAGTTCAAGACGCATGTGCATCCTGTGCAACTTGGTTTGGTAGGCTATATCTGAATTTTACTACTTACGGTTGAATGGAGCAATGATTTCGAATGTACTATCTCGATACATGTTTTAAGATGGAAATCTGCAAAGTGCGCTAAATACTAACTTTCTGCATTTTCGACAAGATTCTGGAGCTGGGGATTGTATCGCATTCTGTAATCATCGGGCTATCCTTGGGCGTTTCACAGAGTCCATGCACCATTAAGCCTCTGGTTGCCGCCCTCTCCTTCCACCAGTTCTTCGAGGGTTTTGCGTTGGGCGGCTGCATTTCTGAGGTTATTCCCCACTTAATTTATTCCTCGCTTGTAGTTAGCACCCTTCATGTTAATTGCATGGATTCATTTCATTTTGCACTTGCAAATGCAGGCTCAGTTCAAGAATTTCTCTGCACTCCTGATGGCTTTCTTCTTCGCCATTACAACACCTGCTGGGATCACGGTGGGGGCGGGGATCGCTTCGTTCTACAACCCCAACAGCCCCAGGGCGTTGATCATAGAGGGCATTCTGGATTCAATGTCGGCTGGTATACTCATCTATATGGCATTAGTGGATCTCATTGCTGCTGATTTCCTTAGCCGGAGGATGAGTTGCAACCCGAGACTGCAAGTCTTCTCGTATGTCGCCTTGTTTCTTGGGGCTATGGCCATGTCATCCCTTGCTATATGGGCTTAGCGCTAGTAAGCAATTTTTTAAGTAAGATGAAGGATTGGGACAAGCTTCTTGGTGTCACCCAATGCACTAGGAGTTGTTCCCTGACTAGCTGCTAGTAATTCTTCAGTAAGATGGGAGGCCTTTTCTTTTTTTTCTCTCTCTCTTTGTTCATTCTTTTGTTTGTTCTTCTCATGGTCGTAGGCTGTATACGCCTCTCTTGTCATACAAAACGAAGTTCCTCTTTAGGATACATTGTGGTGGTAGAAAATAGAAATGAATTAGTTCAGGGAATAAGGAACTTTTGAGTCCAACCAGTCTTTGCAAATGTACATTTCATCCTCAGTGTTAGATAAGAGGAGTTGTCTCTCCCCGAGAATAATTTTGCAGATGCACCACCGCGGATGCAATTGTTCCATTGCAATGCCTTGCAGGCTCTGTTCAAAATGAGGATGATCATGAATTCAGACTTGACTTGTTTGCCGCATCTTTTATTACTCTCTTGGTTATATATATGGAATCTGGGTTACTGATCTTTCTCAACTTCAAGGCCTACTATATGAACACTAAATATGTTGTGTATTGTAATTACCAGGATTAAGTCACATGGTTAGCCACTTTGTGAATTGAAGCAGTTAGTTGAGATGGCTGTTGATGGCCTACAGATTCAATTGTACATCATGATCAAATGTTGTTGGAATGCAGGTTATTCATCTATTTGTCTTTGATTGCAATACTGAAGATTTCCTGATGACTTTATGAGCTGAACGACTTTGCTAGATTTTCTTATTTGTCAACTTCTAGTAACCACATTCCTGCATTTGTTGTACTGCACAGCAAATGTGTAGTATGGTTAATTGCATTTGGTGAATAATACGATATCTGGGTAAAAAAAAATCTTGGAGATTATGTAATGCTTACTCTCAAACTTTTTGTTTATACAGTAGTAATATTTTTTGTGCTGTATATGATGGCATTATGCATACTGTGAGAAGAATGTAAAGATTTAGGACGTGAGGGTTTACATAGAGTGCAATTAATTTAGCTTACTAAGTATAAGAATTGTTGTTGTTAGGCCTACATACAGGTATAACATTCTCTACCCGCCATCTAAGTGTTCTGTTCTGATTGTACCACAAATTATGTGTTACTGAAACAGGAGGAAGGAGCTAATATCACAGTTAATTGCCTTCATCCTGACCAATTTGATGAGGCACTCCTTTGCTCTCATGAGTACGTTATCAAGCTCATTTATCCTTGTGAATATGTTTCTGAAATATCAGGTTTTGACAAAGCATAACCCAGTTTCAGGGACAGTTATGAAACTTATTTGTTTTCACTTGCAGAGGCAATTAGTCATCACCTACATGTTCTGGAAGAATGTACCTCAGGTTCGTCCCTGTCATTGATAAGATCCTTATTCCTAACAAGAGCTGAGATCGTTCTGTATCCCTTCATAAGCTTTTCTATAATGACTTCAATTGTCACATCATTCAAGTAATTAAGAATCTTTACCATTCTGAATCGATTATTTTTCTAAAAAGAGGCTTGCTCCAGTACCACCCTCTCCCCCCAAACTCAAACTCATCAAGAGCTGATATCGTTCTACATCCCTTAAGCTTTGTGCGTGTAGTAGGACTCAACTCTCAGCTGAAGGGAGTGACAGGCAAATACTTCGCCGACTGCAACAAGCAAAATACAAGCAAGCATGCGTAGAGGGACGTCTTGGCGAAGCAGCTCTGGTAATTCATCGAAGAGCTCAGCAGATCTGCCCAATGAGAGAGGCTGAGAAAAGGTGTCTTTGGGGACACTGTCAAGCTTATGATAGCAAGTAGGAGAAACCTGTCACATGGTGAAAACAAATACTGAGTATTAGTTGTGCACGAATAAATTTTCCTTCCGTGTTTGGCTCATGTCAAAGATAAGCCAGTGTGCTTGTTAATATCAATCAAGTACTTTTGTCGATCGTTTCGGATTAGCTGGCTGAAACTATTGATTAAATCCATCCTGAGCGTCTGGCCATCGGTGATAAGGAATTAACTTGTCAATGCCTACAGATTGTAGACTTAGGGTTTCGGATTAAATCAAGTACTCCCTCCGGTCTTTTTTAATTGACTCGTTGTATTAAATCCGAGTCAATTAAAAGAGACCGGAGGGAGTACATTCTATCAATAAAGACATCCATTTTCACTCAATCTCTAGTTTCTCTCTACGTTATCCGCACGCATCGCTCTAGAGAGTAGGCTACAGGAGAGAGAATAGAGAAAGGTGAGAAAGAAATGATGGCTTTCCTGCCACTGCCGGAACTTGCTTTTTCTTTTGCACGCTTTATCGCCGGGGAGTATGGCCGCTCCCATTTTCATCGCCGGACCTTCAGACTTGCCGCTGCACGACGTCGGAACTTTGGACGGCGCTTTCAGCGTCGCCGAAACAAGAATGGTGGCATCTTCCACCGCAGGGTAGTGCTTGGTGCCCCTCGCCGTCGCTACGGCCCTAGTGGTGGCCTCCGTCGCCGCCACAACCAGCGCCAGCACTACCACCATGTTCACCGTCGTGTGCAGCGCCACCATTTTCCTGGAACACCAGGACCAAGAATCAGGACAGTAGTGGCCCGGGGAGAAGGACATGACATAGCAGAGGAGGTCGCGGCTGTGCCGGATGTTGTTGCCGCTGCGCCCGAGTTCGCTGTCGTGCCGGCAGTTGGTGTGGAAGTTGCTGCGCCTGAGTTCGCTGCCGTGCCGGCAGTTGATGTGGAAGTTGTTGCGCCTAAGTATTGTAATATCCCAGGTTTAGAGGCTACAAAATGAGAGAACACCAAAGTGTGCATTGCATTCATGCATAGAAAATCCGGGGACTTTTCGCGCTTTTAAATAAAACTTACCACATTAACCGAAGTTTCACTTGACTTGCTGGAATTGAAGTAGATCATCAAGTCAAGGCGCTATAAACTTCATTGTGATCTTTGCTAAAACCTTGTTTTGGATAGAGATGATTTGATCTATGGGTTAGATCAAATGGGATTAGCTTCACCATAATAACACCTTAAGTAAGGATCAACTACAAGATCTTATAAAAGATCTCAACATGATATTCCTTACAACAACACATGAATAATTATTCAACTATAAATCAAAGAATACAATTAAACAAGAAACTATTCTTAACTCATATTTTCCATGTCTTTTACTAAATAAATATTCCTACCATGATTCACATGGTATATCTTTTCAACTCCATGTCAAGGACATTCATACTCATTCTTTATCAAACCTTGACTATTCAATCTTGTCCATTCCAACCTATTGTACTAAACTTCAGAGAGAGGAGAGGATCATTTATATATAATTACCTCATCCATTGAGGAGAACCATAGGTTAATATTCAAACCATATCTAAGTGAGATGAGTTATTGATACTAACTAATGCTATAAGAGTACAAGTCAAGTACTAAATCCTACTTGACCTAGCCAACACTTGATGGTAAGTAAGAACCTGTTTTATTAGTGATCCAAGAGAAGCAAGTGTTGTGATCATTACACTTCGGTAATGATCATAAACCCTAGATGAACTTTACCTATCCAAGAGAGCTCAAGCTAAAAGTGTAGACTCAAGTATATTGACCAATACTTGATCTTGGAGAGGAGAACCATGATTCAATAATGAACCATTAGGAGGCCAACACCTTTGATCATTACAAATTGGGTAATGATCATAAACCCTAAGAATCTAGAGGAGTGTGAAGATATGAATAATAAAGAGAGATTAGTGTGAAATAAGTTGACCATGTCCAATGCATGACCATGCCTTGTAGATTTAGATGATAAGACAAGCCTATGTGATAATTAGATACCACCCATCACATGAAATACTAGGTATATCATTAGTAGTTAACTTCAGACAAATCCTCATGCCTAGAGTGGAGGGTAATGGCATTGTACCTAAACCTTTCTTATCCAAAAACTTGGGACAAACCTAGCATTGCCTTGATACAAGAATTCTAACAAAGTGAGGAGAATAATCTAGCCAATAAAACATGACCAAAGCTTATGCTCATATCTTAATCCTAGTTGTGTATCACTTAGGTGATCACCACTAAAACCCTAGACCACATTTGAAATCCAATCCATGGATTACTTGAGATCCTAAGTAGAACCCTGCCATACCTCATGCCTATTTATACTTCAATTTAGTGAAGCTTATGCAGAATCCTAAACCATTTCATATGGGATCCACTCCACAAAAAATATTATGTCCTAAATTGTGTATCATAGATCACAAGTATAAACCAAGCGAGTTATATTTAAGCTTAAGTACAATTTAAGTGATTAGAGTTAAACTAATATCCAATTCTACTTTGCCTTTCAAATACCTTGTCTAGTGGAACAAATGAAATAGTGTTTTATAAATAGAATCACCTTAGCAAGTGAATGGACCATGATGAGCTTAGGATTTATTTCAAGTAATTCAAGCTAGAAGCTGTTGAGCAAGATTAGTAAATATAGAGTTTATTCAATGGTCTTCTTAAACCCTTAGAAACAATTATCCACATAAAATCATGATCCAAACCCATCCTCAATATTATTTATTAAAAAAACTCTAACCATAATTAAAATAGATATGAAAAACTAATGTGGTTAAGCACACTAGCAAAATCTAATATTATGTTTATCATGCACATGTTATAATTTTTCAAACCACTTAAATAGATCTGGTTCTCAAATAAAAGGAATTGAGATAAATATCTAAATCCATATCTATTTTATTTATACCTCACTAAAGCACCAATCTAATCAAAAATTAAATATTTGTTTGAATAACTAAATTATACAAGAAGCATTATTATTAAGTTTTGTGGAGATTTTAAATAATTGAAAAACCTACAGAAACAATATAGTACTCAAATTTGAATTCAAACAATAAAATACAAAACAGAAAAATAAAAATAAAAACAGAAAAAAGTTTTGAAGGTGAATATGACTTTTGATTACATCCGTCGGGGATAGCCCTGAATAATTATACTCAGTATGCGGATCATCAACCATTAACCTTTCACTTAGATACCCTAGTATAGGCACCTCCCCTATGAGCTTGGCCTCCCAGCGATGGCATTCTGTCATCCTGGGAACTGCACAGGGCTTGGGTAGGACATTCACCTCTATTTCACGTCATTTCACTTTTCATGTGGTGGCAGCCTCGGCATAACCCCTATGACGCTTGTTCAGAGGGAACCCATACTAAAATACATAAATTTCCAGTTAAGCCCTACCCATTATCAGGTATTGTGGGGGTACTCTATAGTTGGAATGGTATCGCATCCGAACCCAACCATCAGTTTTTGTCAAATTCACCTTGTCATTCACAAGTCATATTCACCTTCAAAACTTTCAGTAGAATGACTCATCATTCTAAGGTTTTCAAAGTCATTTGGTTCACAAGTTCCCATCTAGAGTAGACAATTTTAGTTTTAGCACTAGCAACTAGTCATGAGGGGTGCTAACTAAGTTTTTGCTCTCTAGGCTAAGTTTGATGCTCTTGTAGTACTCTACATTTAGACCAAAGTTAACTATAAAAATAAGCCTTGATAAACAAATTAAAAGTTGCAAGATAAAAACTTGGGCTTGGACAAATCCTTAAACACAATAGTATTGCAAGGGTATCTTGCAATAGTATAGCTTGTATTAGTAGAGCTTGCATTGGTAATAGCTTGCCTTGAGTGGTAGTAGAGCCCAACACTCGACCACCGAATCAACCCAAGGAGCCCGGGAACCAGCCCAGATACCGTTTCTTTTGTTTTAAAATTCGTGTGAGGTAAGTCGTCGTCTTCTTCTTCGGAGACGATAGCGCAGAGGAGGAGTTGCGCCACGTCCTCGACGCCAATAAGGATGCCCCGGATGCTGCAGAAGGTTCTAGAACTCCACACTATCCTCCTCGCATCCGTCTTATCCCTTTCGCATCAAGATTCGTGCCCAGACGCGCTTCACCGTCGCCAGTGCATCTCGGCCAGTGCCGCCGGCGAGTCGACAAACTAGAGCACCTCGAGCTCTATAAAACCACCACGAGCTCCGCGTTGCAACCCTAATCCTTCGTCGCCCATCCATTTCTTCTCAGATCCACTCTATCTCTCGCCACCATCTGATAGCCGTCGCCGGTGTCGAGGAAGAAGCCGTCGATTGGAAGCACCCCAGAGTCCATGGCGTGGCTCAATAGATGCGCCCGACCTCGTAGATCATCCTAGAGGAGCAACACGTCAAGGAAAGCTCAGGGTGAGGCTAATTGCAACAATCCCTTTTCCGATGACTGGCCGGAAAATCGTCAATCGTCATCGTCTCCGGCGACTACTTCCTCCATCGATGACACCATCATCACCAGGGTGAGCATACGCATCTTTAGAGCATACTCTCGCCTCCTATGGTCCTTTGTAGCTCCGTTTAGCCACCTCTCCGGAGTAAACCGCCGCAGATGGGTGCCGCTGGAGATGCTCCGGTGACCATCTGTCGGGGGTACCCCTACCATCATGCTCAGCGTGTTGTGGGGATGCTGGCGCACTCATCCGCGCATCCCAGGGGGCTCTGTAGCGCTAGCGCCGCCGTGATTTGGTCGTCGGCGTTTAGCCGCCGGCAACGCCAACGTGGCGGTGGGGTCCCGTGTGCCTTTTGACTGGTTGTTGCCAACGTGGCAACTGACCTAGTCAACGACCCCACCTGTCGTACAAATAGTATTTTCCATTTAATTAAAAACCAGGAAATAACTGAAACTTTGTAGAAATAATAAAATTCCTTATAGCTCAGAAAAATATAAATAAGATATCACAATGCTCACAAAAATAAACTCTATTCAATAAAAATATAATATGAAAATGTTTGTTAAAATGAAAATTTAATTATTTTAACCTTTATTAATTATGCCTTTTCATTTATTCTAAATATAAATAAAATTCAATAATTAGTTAAGTTTAAAAATTAAATAATAGCTATTCAGTAACTAAGTAAAATATTAAGACTAAGTTCTTCATCATATTCTCATTAACTTAAATATTAGTGGTATTTCATAAACCCTAAATTGCAAATTACCATTTACCATTTTCTTTAAATAATAATAAAGCAAGAAAATGTTAAAGGCTAATATTAATTTTGTAGTCAAAGGTTATGTATTTACTTGAAACTCTTTAGTCAACAAGATATTATTTTAAAATTTAATAACAACTATAAAACCCAAATTCCTGAATTAAATCCTGAATAGTATGTGTCTTAATTCTTAAACCCTCTAAAATTAATAAATGTTAAGTTTATTATTAATTTATTTCAAAGTACTTAATCAAATTAAATCTAGTACCAATTATTATTTTACGAATTGTATCATAATTTAGAAACCCTAATTCTACTCTAAGTAAGGACCTTGATCCCATTATTTTATGTGATCATCCCAAATTAGATTCAATTCTAAAACCCTAGGGGTTTATCACATGTGATCATATGAACTTCACCTTTACCTATAGAACCTTAATAAGAAACAAATGAATGCATGCTCGTGATCCACTAAACAAAACCAACTCACATGAAGTCATCATTTCATGTCTTTATTCTTGAATAAACCTTATATGATCCACTAGTGCCACTTAGGGGCAAACCCTAACTTGTTACTCACATATTAACACCACTAGTTGAATGCCCGTGCGTTGCTACGGTCCTTTCAAATTTAGCAAACATGTAAACATAATGCTTATGAAAATTCATATAATAATTTGATTGTAAGCTATATACATATGAAAATTCATATAATAAGAAATTTAGTGACCATTAGATGTGCCTGGGAAGTTGTACTTGTGCCCGCAAGCCGTAAATGCTACCTGCGGCTAGAAGATATGAAGGAACAGTGTCAAGCATGTCAAAATAGCCAAAACTGGTGTAAGAGAATGAAAACCGATTAATTGCCTCCTTGTCAAAGGCCTGCTATCCTCCACCTGAGAAGCAAGTGACTACTCTAGTTGGTGTAATCCTATGAGAAAATGAATTAGATATACTATTATCACCAGTCAACGGGAAAAATGTATTAGAAGCATATACTCACCAGTCAACCGGAAAAGAAGATAGAAGCTAGCTAAAAAATAAATAAATAACAAGAACATATGACCTTCATTACTTGGCTCGTTATGTCCAAACAAACATTATTTAAATTTGCGGAATTTGATGGTATTCCATGGAACTAAGATTCTTTTGGTGGTACATACTACATACCGAATTTCTCCTTCTAATTAAACTTGATCAGCATCCATGTTCAATTAGTTAAATGCCCATGGTTTCATGGAAATCTTGATTAAATAAATCCATTGTGCCCAGGCTGTCAATAGTTGTATTTCTTCTTTGTTTTGTGCCCATTACCTTCTAACTATGGTATGTATCTTCACACAAGAGAAGGGATCCCGAGAGCCCTAGAAATCTCAAGTCACCCCTTGGACAACAATGGAAGACAATAGTTAGGCAGATGGGTCATGAATGTACATTTTTGCCATCATTTGGATCTAATTAAGAGCAGCATACTCTTGTAGAAAAATGACAAAATCAATTTTATCACTCTCTAGGATCAGACCAAGCACAAAAATCTAAAGGGAGAAGTGCCGAAAAATCTGATATCTTACCAGAACACTTTGATGGGGAACTTGCAGTCGAACATGTACTTGATGGGGATGAAAATATCAACAGGTGGAGACCTTGATGGCAAACTCACAATTGAGCATGTGGTTAATTGGGGTGATGCTGCACAAACGCGTGCATCATGGAGTCCTTCAACCAGAAGAGCTGCCTCTTCTTGGTCATCCAGCCCGCTCGCTTCGCCCCATGCTAGAACTCAGCGCCGCCGTTCGATGAGGAGCCCATCATCGCACGCTGGCGAAGGGAACCTTGCAGTCCCCGCTCCCTTCCTGGATTGCAAACACACCAATGTACCATTCAATTGATGAGGTGGGATCTAACGCCACATATTTTTTGACAGAAAGCAAGCTGAAGATATTCAAAACCAATCCGAACATTTACCTGATACTGAGTTCATGAAGGTTATTAAGGCATTAGAGTAATGACAAAGGATCCCTGCAAACATCAGATCTGAGAGGAAGCATGAGTACAAATCACTTATAGCTGGATGTCATATAAATCCCACTATAACTGCAGACCCTGGATGGCACGACATCCCTAGCTTTTGGGCTGCAATCTCTCGCATGTAAATAATTCCCATGATATATCAAGAAGGTCACTTGTAATGCCAAAGCTTGTAGCACCCTAACATTTCATTAAATCCACACCTTTATGCTTCTTTAGTTGGTAGAAATAATAAGTAGGTACGACCCTCATGGCTAAAGATGTAGCAGCATAATAGAACTCCAGAAAATGCAACCAAAATACACAACTGATGCTTAGGGACCCAATCTGCTATGGCGTACTAACCATTAGGCCTGCCAATGCAAAATTAGCATTGTATCCAACATCTGATGGAGTGCTGCCAACTTTCCTTTAAAATACTATATATGCTATTTTTCAGGATAAGATCAACATGCTATTTCTCTAACATGGGACAAATGCAACATATACAGAATTCCTTTACCTTGACCACCGCTTTTGTGTTCCTAGTCTATGATCCTGAAGCAAAATTAGTTGTCCACAAACAGACTGGGTTCTGTAAAACGAATCCAGATTACAACAATTACAATAGAAGAAAATAATGGGAAAAATTATGAATGATTCGCAATTTAAGAAACACATGAAGTAGGAAAGGTAGCCAACCTTGGTGCTACACTTCATATAGAGAATAACTTATGCTCAAAAACTGTCAACACTTCGTTCATGAATCTCGAACTTGTCCCATATATGGCTTCCTTGCAATCAGAAAAAGAAAAGTATAATTTAAACACCATACATTCGAATTCTTCTATTTGTACAACGAATGAATCCGGAACATCTTATCAGTATTATGCAATTAAAATCAAGGAAACAAAGAAATGACAAGGAGACGTAACCGATCAAAATGGCCGAGAGCAAGAATTCACTGCTGCATATCATTCGAACCTATCAAAGCAATTTAGCAATATTGGAAGAAAGGAGGTTTAGGTCCAACAGATTTCAGGCAATATAGTGCCAAATCTTCTATGATAAAGTGCCGACCAAATACTGATGTGCAGGTGGAGCAGAGGAAAAAAAAGACACCATGCATGAAACCATAAGGGTGGTTCAAAATAAACATCAGGCTTGTACACCTCAATGTCACTATGGATGGATGGCCTTAGATACCCCACAGTTAAGACAAAAAGCTGAAGTTCGCACAGTCCTGCTTTAAATATCAACTGGAAACCAAAACTGCTTCCAACAATAGAATCCAAGTGAGGATGTTTGCAGGGGCATATTGGATATGTTATTTCACACGATGGGCTGCCTCAAAGCAAATTCAGTCAAATGTAGTTTAGTCAGAAGTTGACATTGTCAGAAGACAGGTAGAACTACAAACTGAATAGATAATACAGTGTCCGCAGTTACGATGTTAGAGATTTCTTTCTCAATATGGTCACCATGTTTAGAGATGTATTGTGATTCAGTGATACATATAAATGTCATTCAGAAGTCGTTTAACACCACATACCTGCTCATGAATGACGATTCTAGCTTCAACATCATCAATAATTTACCTTTTATATACGTCATGTAAACCTATGGGAGAAGGCGAAACATGATTTCAGGGAAGATAACAATTGCAAAAGGCTTGCAGTTAGGTTCTTGAGCACGTCTCTCTTACTTAATACGTACACATGCAGTCCTCCTGCATGTTCTCCACAAATAATCACGTCCCTGATGAGTAAAAACGCTGCCCACTCCTATCAATCAAAGAAAAACTGGTGAAGTTGGTAATGACACTGTGTAACAAAGCATGAGACATATATATGTCATTTTATTTTGGAGCGAATCGGAGGGCACTATCTATAGATTTCGTGTGACCGCTGAAAACCAGTAGGTAAATATCTACAAATTTTCCAGAACCACAGAAAATACTCCCACATCATATTGGAAAAAATTTAACGATCCAAAGTTCGAAATAAATATATTTAGAAATTTTTAGAAGTTATCACAGAGAACAGTTAATCACAGTTAACTAAACTGATGAATATCCTTTGCCACCAAGCATCAGTATTGCCAAAGAGTATGCTAATTTACTGCCACATGCGAGCATGAGGTTCAGGAGAATTTCATGTTACCTCGGCAGTGAACTGCATAGTTATGTATTTATTTATCGTATGAAAAAATTGGATAATAAGCAAATCTGAATTAGTAAGAGATTTTTTAGACAACAAGTTTCGTCTAAATTGAATAGCTCTATCAAATAGTTTCATGTAGTATATTTTCTGCTCAGTACAATGTTGAATGCAGGTTAAGAATTTAGAAAGGGCACAGTTGAGCTGGTATGAACAAATTAGTAGACGATGATAAGGGCATGAAAATTCGCTAGCCTTCTAAAGAAATTATTATCATCAAATTTGTAATCATGTCTGTACAATTATCTCTTGTAGATTCAGTAGCATATCAAAAACTTTCTAAAGTTGTAAGGTCAGCGGTTAGCGAATAAACTTTCTGAAGCTGCATAACTTGTCTTCAGTTGTGCAATGTATGAAACCTAAGTTAACAAAGTCCCATTTGCCATCTCTGTGGCTCAAAGTGGACAGATATAAGAGGATGAATTCGACTTACCATGTTGACAGCCGACAAAGTGGAGGGCAGGAGGGCGCCAAGCAGCTGAACCAGAACCAGAGTCGAGGGGTGTCTAAGGCGGATCAATGGATCATACAACTGAACGTCGAACCTAATCCGATAGAGACGCACAAGATGGAAAGCAACAATCAATTAAAAGGGGATGGAAGCTCCATTAACCTCGCCCCAGTCATCTAGGTGGACATCGCCCATCTAGGAGGAGATGGTGCCTAGGTCGAGGTCAACACCACCCGTGTTGCTGCCTCCGTGGATCCGTCGGAGGGATGGATGCAGGGAGAATGGCATGCATTAGAGAGAGCATGAGAGAATGGCTCGAAGCCAGACCACCGTCCGCTCGCCCATGCATCGATTCGAACTCCAAACTACCGTCGCCCAGCACCACGATCCCCATGGCCACCAACGTAGGTCGACATCACAATTCACAAGCACGCTCGTTGTTGACTCCTTCTGCGGGGCGACCTACACGTGGGCTGTTGGGGCGAGGGGCGAAAAGTGAGAGGCGGCGGCGATAGGACCCTGGTTTATTACTGGTTTGATTGCATGCAAGCAGGAAAGAAGAGGAAAAAAGATGAAACAACGCATGCAGCATGAGCAGGCAATAGGGAAATTGTGAATGCAGTACGAGCAGGAATTAAGGCTGATATGCGTGAAGTAAATGGGACATAAGTTTGGAAAGTAATCTTTTTACATAGAACTCCTTAATTCTAGCGCTGGAATTAAGTATGGGAAAAGGGGTGACGTTATGTGCTTTCCATTTTCTCAAATTTCGTGATTGGGGAATCCCTTGATTATTGGTAGTGTACATAATATATTTCCTTAAATATTTCCTTAAATATTGCATATTGGATGGCTGAAATTTTTGGTCGTGGATTTTTAGTTGAGCGGTCAAGATGTCTCCAATCTTTGACATCAAACATTTTTGACGACGTACCAACTCGAATATAATAGTAAAGATTGATCACCATTCTTAGTACCACACCATTGGATCAACCATAATACCAATCTTGGATAGAAATTCACTTTACATACTCCTATTCAACTAAACCCTACTTAGGCAATAATAAACCACCTAGCTTAGAAACCCATTATTGATTACTTAGTGAAGCAAATGATAAGGTACAGTAAACCCTAATGTTTAAGTCAAGGTATCACCTTGATAACCATCCTTTGGTATGATACCTATGATCAACCATAGTAATAAACCTACCAATACTTGCTGCATATAGGCCCATTCTACTTAAGAACCAACTAGTCCCTAATAATGAATTAAATGAATCCAATAGTAAACCCTAGTAGCACTTAGCTTCTACTTGTAGTAATTCTTGTTCTTTATCAAGCATGTTCTTCAAAAGTTATTCTTTTGAAGTGCAAATGTCAATCAAACCATAGAAGCCATAGTTCTTATTTGAAATACTTATTATTTCTTTATCAACTTGTTCTTCAAAAGTTAATCTTTTGAAGTATAATATAAGTAATCATCAACCATGTCCTGTAGAACTTAAAAACTGACAATTACTCTTGACTTGTTATGCAACCACCAAAGTTTTCCACTTCCCCTTGTTCATTCCTTTGGCGTCGCCAGCCTTGGCCTAGTCGACATCTTGGCGGCTATCGGCAACCAGGGCAATGGTTCCTTCGACTCCGACCTTCAAATTTTCTTATCGATAAGCCAACGCAAGGTCCTCCTGCGGGAGGAAGCGCCTGACACACTCGGAGAAAGTTTGCGGCTGCGCCTACTTGGGGAAGAAATGGGGAAAAAGGCGCGTAAACGCAGCCCGTGCATCAGCAATATTCGTTCGCGCCAGATCCCCATGTAGTTCAAGAATTGAGAGGGTGTCGAGAAGACGATCCTCCTCAGCTTCATGCAAGGTGAAATCTTCACCCATCTTTCCTGCTGGAACAAAATCCGAGTTCATCAAAATACGCAGAGAGACAATCCCAGAAGAAGCTTGAAAGATAAGAGCAGAAACTTACTAACAAACCGCCGGTTTTGGGACTCTAAGCGACCTATGATGGCGTTCTCACGCGCAATCTGTTGAGTAGTCTTGTCGCTCAGAGCATTTTCAGCTTTGTGGAGTCGTTGGCAAAGATCTTCGACAGTAGCAGCATCTCGTTCGGCCTTCTCGCGAGCTTGTTCGCTTTGTTCAAGCTTAAGAGTGAGCTCCTCGGCGCGTTTTTCGGCTCGATCGAGGCTCTCTGAAAAGAAGGATCAAAGGCAGAACTCAGTCCAGATACAAAAATAAGTAAGCCAATAAAAAATGGAGCACACGAAACAAAATGGGCATTACCTCTCAGATCTTCGGCGGCATCGCGATATCCGATAAATTGGGTACCAATTTTGATGAGATGCTTCATCAAATGCTATAGAGGATCAGGGAAAAAGTTTAGATGAGGGAAAATTCGACAATAGGCCAAAAATAGGTAAAGCAAAATAGTAAATCAAAGAAGAAGAATACTTACATCGTCCACGGAGGAGTCGAGGAACTCTCAGTCACAATGTCGTGGCTCTCGCCAGGCCTAGTCCTTGCTCTCTTCGGCGGAGGGGCTCGGGGGCTGGCGGTAGGAGTCGACGTTTCCACGTTCTGTTGAGGGAGAGGCGAAGACTCCTCGGCAGCGCGGCGTGCTTCAGAAAGAACCACGGTATTTGATGTGCTCGTGTGAGCCGTGACATGAACCACGGGTTCTTCCTCTTCCTCTTCGCCACTGTCAACATAGAAACATGAGCATACCAAACAAACAAGAGTTGTGCAAAAATAGAAATAACGAAACTTACGAGCTAACGGAGCATGCGTCGTCATAAGGGTTGAAGGTACCCTCATCTTTGGGTGACGATTCTTCGGGAGCAGGCTCGGTAGGCTTGGAGGTGCCGGAATCTTCGACCTCATCCCTTTTCCTTTTGTTCTTGGGAGAAGTAGCGGAAGGAGGAGAGCGCACTGATTCAGAAGCGTCCGATTCAGTTTCTTTTTCGGAGGAAGCCACAGATTTATGAGATCCCACGACTTCACTCTCAGGACGAGAAGATTCTTGCGAATCGTCATTAACGGCGGTTCGCTCATCCACCTCTCCACCTTCAGGGAGGGGAGGAAGAGAAGATAGAACCCGATGATTCTGTCGGATGCAAAAGCAATATCATGGTGAAGATACTAATTAAATGGGGAAGCAGTCGAAAAATAAAGGCACAATGCGAAGAAAAAGTTACTAACTTCGGGAAGGGCGTGGTTGCCACTATACGGCTTGCTGGCGTGTAGGGAGTTAGAAATCCCTGGGGTGTAAAACGCCAGTGGTAGCTCCTTGTGACGGTAAAGCACACGTCCGTTGGGAACCCCAAGAGGAAGGTATGATGAGCACAGCATCAAGTTTTCCCTCAGTAAGAAACCAATGTTTATCGAACCAGTAGGAGATGAAGGCCACGTGAAGGTTGTTGGTGAAGGAGTGTAGTGCGGCGCAACACCAGTGATTCCGGCGCCAATGTGGAACCTGCACAACACAATCAAACTACTTTGCCCCAACTTAACGATGAGGTTGTCAATCTCACCGGCTTGCTGAAAACAAAGGATTAAACGTATGGTGTGGAGAATTATGTTTGCTTGCAGAAACCAAAAGAGAACAATGATTGCAGTAGGTTGTATTTCAGATCTAAAAGAATGGACCGGGGTCCACAGTTCACTAGTGGTGTCTCTCCAATAAGATAAATAGCACGTTGGGTGAACAAATTACAGTTGGGCAATTGACAAATAGAGAGGGCATAACAATGCACATACATATCATGATGACTACTATGAGATTTACTTAGGGCATTATGACAAAGAACATAGACCGCCATCCGGCATGCATCTATGCCTAAAAAGTCCACCTTCGGGTTAGCATCCGCACCCCTTCCAGTATTAAGTTGCAAACAACGAGACAATTGCATTAAGTACGTGCGTAATGTAAACAATACAAATATCCTTAGACAAAGCATTGATGATTTATCTCTAGTGGCAACGAGCACATCCACAACCTTAGGGGTTCTTTGTCACTCCCCCAGTTCAATGGAGACATGAACCCACTATCGAGCATAAATACTCCCTCTTGGAGTCACAAGTATCAACTTGGCCGGAGCCTCTACTAGCAACGGAGAGCATGCAAGATCATAAACAACACATATATGATAGAGCAATAATCAACTTGACATAGTATTCCATATTCATCGGATCCCAACAAACACAACATGTAGCATTACAAATAGATGATCTTGATCATGATAGGCAGCTCACAAGATCTAAACATGATAGCACAAGAGGAGAAGACAACCATCTAGCTACTGGTATGGACCCATAGTCCAAGGATGAACTACTCACGCATCGGTCCGGAGGCGGGCATGGTGATGTAGAGCCCTCCGGTGATGATTCCCCTCTCCGGCGAGGTGCGGGAGGCGATCTTCTGAACCCCCAAGGTAGGGTTGACGGCGGCGCGTCTGCGGAACTATTCTCGTATCGTGGCTCTCGGTGATAGGGTTTTCGCGACGGAAGGATTATATAGGCGAAGGGGCAGAGTCGGGGGACGCTCGAGGGTCCCACCCCATATGGCGGCGCGGCCAGGGGTGGGGCCGCGCCCCCCTATGGTGTGGCCGCCTCGTGGTCTCTCTTTGTCTCCTCTTCGGTGTTCTGGAAGACTCCGTGGAAAATAAGACCGTGGGCTTTTGTTTCGTCCAATTCCGAGAATATTTCCTGTGTAGAATTTCTGAAACCAAAAACAGCAGAAAACAGGAACTCGCACTGCGGCATCTTGTTAATAGGCTAGTCCCGGAAAATGCATAAAAATGATATAAAGTATGAATAAAACATGTAGGTATTGTCATAAAACAAGCATGGAACATAAGAAATTATAGATACGTTGGAGACGTATCAAGCATCCCCAAGCTTAGTTCCTACTCGCCCTCGAGTAGGTAAACGATAAAAAGAATAATTTCTTAAGTGACATGCTACCAACATAATTTTGATCAATACTATTTGTAAAGCATATGAGATGAATGAAGTGACCCAAAGCAATGGTCTATAGTTTTGCTAAAAAAAGATAATGACTAAACAACTTAATCATATAGCAAAAACTTTTCATGAATAGTACTTTCAAGACAAGTATCAAAAAGTCTTGCATAAGAGTTAACTCATAAAGCAATAGATTCTTAATAACAGGTTTTGAAGCAACACAAAGGAAGATTTAAGTTTCAGCAATTGATTTCAACTTTCAACATGTATATCTCATGGATAATTGTCAACACAAAGTAATATAATAAGTGCAATAAGTAAACATGTAAGAATCAGTGCACACAGTTGACACAAGTGTTTAATTCTAAGATAGAAAGAAGTAGGTAAACTGACTCAACATAAAGTAAAAGAAAGGCCCTTCGCGAGAGGAAGCGGGGATTACTCATGTGCTAGAGCTTTTTATTTTGAAAACATGGAAACAATTGTGTCAACGGCAGTAATAATTCATATGTGTTATGCATAAAACTTCCTATAAGTTGCAAGCCTCATGCATCGAATACTAATAGTGCCCGCACCTTGTCCTAATTAGCTCGGATTTCCATGGATTATCATTGCATTACATATGTTTCAACAAAGTGTCACAAAGGGGTACCTCTATGCCACCTGTACAAAGGTTCAAGGAGATAAATCGCATTTGATTTCTCGATTTTGATAGATCTCAACTTAAGGACATCCATACCGGGACAACATAGAAAACAGATAATGGACTCCTCTTTTAATGCTTTAAGCATTCAACAACAATAATATTCTCATAAGAGATTTGAGGATTAATGTCCAAGCTGAAACTTCCACCATGATACATGGCTTTGGTTGGCGGCCCAATGTTCTTCTCTAACAATATGCATACTCAAACCATTTAATCATGAGAAATCTCCCTTACTTTAGACAAGACGAACATGCATAGCAACTCACATGATATTCAACAAAGGTGTGACAGGTTGATAGCGTCCCCAGAAACATGGTTACCGCTCAACAAGCAACTTATAAGAACTAAGATACATAAGCGACATATTCATTACCACAATAGTTTTTAGGCTACTTTCCCATGAGCTATGTATTGCAAAGACAAGTAATGAATTTTTAAAGGTAGCACGCAAGCAATTTACTTTGGAATGGCAGAAAAATACCACATAGTAGGTAGTTATGGTGGACACAAATGGCATAGATTTTGGCTCAAGGTTTTGGATGCACGAGAAGCATTCCCTCTCAGTACAAGGTTTGGGCTAGCAAGGTTGTTTGAAGCAAACACAAGTATAAACTGGTACAACAAAACTTACATAATAACATATTGCAAGCATTATAAGACTCTACACTGTCTTCCTTGTTGTTCAAACACTTTTACCAGAAAATATCTAGACCTTAGAGAGACCAATCATGCAATCCAAATTTCAACAAGCTCTACGGTAGTTCTCCACTAATAGATTTAAACTACATGATGCAAGAGCTTAAACATGATCTACTTGAGAGCTCAAAACAATTGTCAAGTATCAAATTATTCAAGACAATATATCAATTACCATATGAAGCATTTTCTGTTTCCAACCAAATAACAATAAGTGCAGTGGCTTTCAGCTTTCGCCATGAACATTAAAAACGAAGAACACAAGTGTTCAAATGAAAAAGCGGAGCGTGTCTCTCTCTAACACAAGGATTGCTAGGATCCGATTTTATTCAAACATAAAAAAATAAAAATAAACAGACGCTCCAAGTAAAGCACATAAGATGTGACGGAATTAAAATATAGTTTCACTAGAGGTGACCTGATAAGTTGTTGATAAAGAAGGGGATGCCTTGGGCATCCCCAAGCTTAGATGCTTGAGTCTTCTTGAAATATGCAGGGATGAACCACGGGGGCATCCCCAAGCTTAGACTCTTCACTCTTCTTGATCATATCATATCATCCTCCTCTCTTGATCCTTGAAAACTTCCTTCACACCAGACTCAAAGCATTCTCATTAGAGGGTTAGTGCATAATCAAAAATTCACATGTTCAGCAAGGACATAATCATTCCCAACACTTCTGGACATTACCCAAGGCTACTGAAATTTAATGGAGCAAAGAAATCCACTCAACACAGTAAAATAGGCAATGCGAAATAAAAGGCAGAATCTGTCAAAACAGAACAGTCCATAAAGACGAATTTTTCGAGACACTTAACAGGCTCAGATGGAAAAGCTCCAGTTGAACGAAAGTTGCATACATATCTGATGATTACGCATGAATTTTTTCAGCATTTTACAAGTTTCCTACGGAGAGATCAACTCAAATTCGTGACAGCTAAAAAACTGTTTCTGCGCAGAAATCCAAATCTAGTATCAACTTTACTATCAAAGACTTTACTTGGCACAAAAATGAAATAAACATGATAAGAAGAGGTTGCTACAGTAGTAACAACTTCCAATACACAACAAAACAGTAGCAAAATAAAAACATGGGTTATCTCCCAAAAAGTGCTTTTCTTTAACACCTTTCAGCTAGGCGCAGAAAGTGCAAATCAAGTAACATCAAGAGAAGAAGCATCAACATCATAATTTGTTCTAATAATAGAATCAAAAGGCATCTTCATTCTCATTTTAGGGAAGTGTTCCATACCTTTCTTAAGAGGGAATTGATATTTAATATTTCCTTCTTTCATATCAATAATAGCACCAACGGTTCGAAGAAAGGGTCTTCCCAAAACAATAGGACAAGATGCATTGCATTCAATATCCAAAACAACAAAATCAACGGGGACAAGGTTATTGTTAACCGTAATGTGAACATTGTCAATTCTCCCCAAAGGTTTCTTTATAGAATTATCAGCAAGATTAACATCCAAATAACAACATTTCAACGGTGGCAAGTCAAGCATATCATAAAGTTTCTTAGGCATAACAGAAATACTTGCACCAAGATCACATAAAGCATTGCAATAAAAATCATTGACCTTCATTTTAATGATGGGCTCCCAACCATCTTCTAACTTTCTAGGGATAGAAGCTTCAAGTTTTAATTCCTCTTCCCTAGCTTTAATGAGAGCATTTATAATATGTTTTGTAAAGGCTAAGTTTATAGCACTAGCATTAGGACTTCTAGAAAGTTTTTGCAAGAACTTAATAACTTCAGAAATATGACAATTATCAAAATCAAAACCATTATGATCTACAGCAATGGAACCATTGTCCCCAACATTCTGAAAAATTCCAGCACTTTTATCACGAACTGTTTCAGCAGTTTCAGGCAGTTTTGCACACTTTGTAGTAGAAGTAGAAACATTGCCAACACCAATTATTTTACCATTGATAGTACGAGATTTAGCAACATGTGGAGCATCAACATTACTAGTGGTGGTAATAGTCCAAACTCTAGCTATATTATTCTCTTTAGCAAGTTTTTCTTCTCTTTCCCACCTAGCATGCAATTCAGCCAACATTCTAATATTGTCATTATTTCGAACTTGGATAGCATTTGCTTTAGCAAGGATTTTGTTATCTTTATCTTCATTAGGCATAACTTTCAGTTTCAAAAGATCAACATCAAGAGCAAGACTATCAACCTTAGAAGCAAGAACATCAATTTTACCAAACTTTTCCTCAACAGATTTGTTAAAAGCAGTTTGTGTACTAATAAATTCTTTAAGCATGACTTCAAGATTAGAGGGTACACTCCTACTATTTTTGTAAGAATTACCATAAGAATTACCATAACCATTACCACTATTAGAAGGATATGGCCTATAATTGTTGTTACCAAAATTATTCCTATAAGCATTGTTGTTGAAATTATTATTTTTAATGAAGTTCACATCAACATGCTCTTCTTGAGCAACCAATGAAGCTAAAGGAACATTATTAAGGTCAACATGAGATTTACCATTAACAAGCATAGACATAATAACATCAATCTTATCACTCAAAGAAGAGGTTTCTTCAACAGAATTTACCTTCTTACCTTGAGGAGTTCTTTCAGTGTGCCATTCATAGTAGTTGATCATCATATCATCAAGAAGATTTGTTGCAGCACCCAAAGTGATGGACATAAAAGTACCTCCAGCAGCTGAATCCAATAGGTTCCTTGAAGAAAAATTTAATCCTGCATAGAAGGTTTGGATGATCATTGATGACCCACAAGTAAAGGGGGTGTATCGTAGTATTTTCGATAAGTAAGAATGTCGATCCCAACGAGGAGCAGAAGGTGTTGACAAGCAGTTTCGATGAAGGATTCACTGTAAATGCTCACGGACAAGTATTCGGGGGGTTTTGATGTAACGAGTTGAATAAAGTACGAGTAAGTAAAGTGCGAGGGTAACAATTGCGACGAGTGGCCCAATCCTTTTTAGCACAAAGGACAAGCCGGTTTGTTTACTTATAATGACCAAACGTTCTCGAGGACACACGGGATTTTAGTCTAGTGCTTTCGCTACATACGGCTAAATAATCTTCATTGTTATGATAAGTGTTGTGTGGGTGAACCTATGCTAATGTACCGCCCTTCCTAGGACTAATACATACTTGTGATTATACCCCTTGCAAGCATCCGCAACTACAAGAAAGTAATTAAGAATAAATCTAACCACAGCCTTAAACTGCGAGATCCTCGCGATCCCTCCTGCATCGATATACCAACGGGGGTTTAGGTTTCGTCACTCCGGCAACCCCGCAATTGGCAAACGAATACAAGATGCATTCCCCTAGGCCCATAAATGGTGAAGTGTCATGTAGTCGACGTTCACATGACACCACTAGAAGAATAACACCACAACTTAAATATCATACCATTGAATATTACTCATCCATAGTTCACTACTAACATTTAGACTTCACCCATGTCCTCAAGAACTAAACGAACTACTCACGAGACATCATATGGAACATGATCAGAGGTGATATGATGATGAATAACAATCTGAACATAAACTTGGTTCAATGGTTTCACTCAATAGCATCAACAACAAGTAGGAATAGATACCGGGAGAGTTTCCCCTATCAAACAATCAAGATCAAACCCAAATTGCTACGGCGGTGATGAGGTGCTGTGGAGGAGATGGCGGTGATGATGGTGGAGATGATGATGATGGTGATGGAGATGATGTCCAGCTCGATGACGGTGACGATGGCGTCGATTTCCCCCTCCCGGAGGGAATTTCCCCGGCGGATTCCCGCCCGCCGGAGAGCTCTTTCTCTCTGGTGTTCTCCGCCCCGCAGAGGCGGCTGTAACTCTTCGCGAGGTACCCTCTGTGGCTTAGGTCTTCGGGACGAAGGGTTTCGCGAAGAAAAGGAGGCGAAAGGGGCTGTGGGGCCCCCACACCACATGGTGGCGCGGCCAGGCCATGGGCCGCGCCGCCCTATGGTCTGGGCCCACCTTGGGTCCAGGCTGGCTCCTCCTTCGGCTTCCTTCGTCATCTTGAAAAATAGGATTTTTGGTATAATTTCCTTCCACAGATTGATCTTCCAAAATATTGCGTTCGACGGTGCTTTTTCCAGCAGAATCCTGGCTCCGGTGATTGATCCTCCAATAATGATGAAACATGCAAAATAGATGAAATAACATAAGTATTGTGTCCCAATATGAAATATATCAATGAATAACAGCAAATTATGATATAAAATAGTGATGCAAATTGGACGTATCAACTCCCCCAAGCTTAGACTTCGCTTGTCCCCAAGCGAGACCGAACTCGATAAACGGGACCACATGTTTATGGAGTGAATAGTCGATAAATAAAATACGGACAAGAAGCATCATATTCATTCACACAAGACATTATAGTAAACAACTTCCTCATATAACTTAACTTGAAACAAGTATAAAGTAATCACAAATAAAGGTGCATAAGAAATCATAGTTGGTGATGGCAAACTTCGTTCTTGGTCAGAGAACAATTAACAGATTATACTTATCTCATTGAGCAGCGCTCTCATGTTAAAGTTTATAAGGCACAACTTGCATACTCAATCATAATGGTCTCCTCATGATCATTGATACTTGCAAAGCTATATTCATTCAGATAAAACTTGTACTAAACAAGGAAGAGTAAAGACATGATGAAGCAAATCACAATATAATGGTTTGATCACAACAACTCAAATGCTTGCTTGAGATGGAGGGAAATAGGTTTACTGACTCAACATAAAGTAAAAGACAGGCCCTTCGCGAGAGGAAGCGAGTGATTAAATCATGTGCTAGAGCTTTTTCAGTTTTGAAATCATATAGAGATAATAAAAGTAACATTTTGAGAAGTGTTTATTGTTGTCAACGACTGGTAGCGGGTACTCTAACCCCCTTGCCAGACAAACCTTCAAAGAGCGGCTCCCATTTTATTTTTATTCTGTGTGGCACTCCTTCCAACCTTTCTTTCACAAACCATGGCTAACCGAATCCTCGGGTGCCTGCCAACAATCTCATACCATGAAGGAGTGCCTTTTTATTTTAGTTTTATTATGATGATGACACTCCCCCAACCTTTGCTTACACAAGCCATGGCTAACCGAATCCTTCGGGTGCGCGTCCATCAATCACATACCATGGAGGAGTGTCTATTTAGTTTAATTAATTTGGGACTGGGAATCCCATTGCCGACTCCTTTTGCAAAATTATTGGATAAGCGGATGAAGCCACTAGTCCATTAGTGAAAGTTGCCCAACAAGATTGAAAGATAAAACACCACATACTTCCTCATGAGCTATAAAACATTGACACAAATAAGAGATACTAAGTTTTGAATTGTTTAAAGGTAGCACATGAAGTATTTGCTTAGAATGGCAGAAATTACCATGTAGTAGGTAGGTATGGTGGACACAAATGACATAGGTTTGGGTTCAGGTTTGGATGCACGAGAAGTATTCCCTCTCAATACAGGTCTTTGGCTAGCAAGGCTAATTAGCAAGCATAAGAGTTGAAGGAAACAAACAAATATACATGTGATAGAAACAATCATGCATCTTCCTTGTAAGCACAAACAATTTTAACTTCAGAATAATAAGCTATGAGCTAACAAGAAAGAAAGACAATGAAACAACTACATGTATTTCTCTTTTCTACTAAAACCTCAAAGTGTTGTTGCTATTGACCAATGCTAAGTTTGCCAAAACCAAATAGATTTATTCAATGCTCCCAAAGTGATACCAATACTAACAACAAGGTAAATCATATAATAGAGATTGCAAACTAGAATAAGACGTGCAATATGTAAATGATAAGACTTCTCATTAATATTCCATAACGATAACTCACACCAAGGGATACATAGATAACCAACTAAAGGAGAGATACTTCCACACTGCAACCCATCTTATATAATAACTTCCCTACTCATGATATGACACTACTTGACAATAAAAAGTAAAAGGTAGTGATAATGTGATACCGCGGCACTCCCCCAAGCTTGGAACAAACCAAGGGGATGCCAATACCGATGATGAATCACTCCTTCGGCTGTGGTGATGATGACTTCCTGATAAGCTTCTCAACGAGCTCCTTTAGCTTCAGTTTCTCAGCTTGGCAATTCTGCACTAAAACTCGAAGATATTCATTGTTATCTGAAGTTGGCGATGATGACCTTCTGATGTGAATCGAATGGTATTCCAGTATTCTTTGGAGACGGCAATTCTCCTCCTGGAGTATCTCCACTTCTCTTCTTAGAGCCCGATATTGATCACAAAACTCATCGGTAGTCCGTAAAGCTTCTTCCAACACAGGGAAGGAGTCGAGGCTAAGAGCGGGTGGTAAAGGTCCCTGCAGGTTATGAGAAAAAGAACGTCGAGTGTCAACAGATCCCACCAAGATTTTCTTGCTCCCTCCGGCTTGCTGCTCTTGTCTTGATGGCACCCTCTTCACTTCTTCCTCCGAAAGCCCCTTGCCCTTGTTGTTGGAGGCCATGGTGCTTCTAGACCGAAAACAGATCCTGGCAGAAACAGCTCGAAACAAAACACGTCGAGAAAACGATATACGGACCTCCAGGGGTCCGGGGGATTATATAGCAAAAATTTTCGCGACATAAGGAAAGTACCAGATCGAACCAGAGTCGGAAAGGGGCGATGAGGCGGCCAAACCATAGGGCGGCGCGGGCCCTGGCCAGGCCGCGCCGGCCTATGGTGGCACCCCCTCGTGCGTTCTTTCCACTCCGTTTCGAACTCGTAATTTTTCATATTTTCTAAAAACAGCAAAAATATTGTTCGGAAAGTAAATTGCGTACTTTTCATTACCAGTACTGTTACCTATTCAAAGTCGGGTTCTGGCGGACTGTCAATTTGTCCTTTAATGAAAGCCTCCGGTGTTTCCACTTGAATAATATCAACATCAACATTATAAGAATCTCCCGAGATATAATGCTTGAGTCTTTGTCCATTCACCACTTGCGTAGCATTGCCTTGGAGAGAGCTAATTTTGATTGCTCCTGAACGATACACCTCCTCAACAACATATGGTCCTTCCCATTTCGAGAGTAATTTCCCTGCAAAGAGTCTGAGACGAGACCGATACAATAGGACTTTATCCCCAGCATTAAATTCTCTTTTGATAATCCTTCTATCATGCCATTTTTTAACTTTCTCTTTAAAGAGTTTAGCATTTTCATAAGCTTCACTTCTCCATTCATCTAGAGAACTTAATTGCAACAACCTCTTATTACCGGCAAGTTTAGGATCTTTATTTAATTCTTAACTGCCCAATAAGCTTTGTGTTCTAGTTCTAAAGCTAAATGACAAGCTTTCCCATAAACCATTTTATAAGGTGACATTCCCATGGGATTTTTATAAGCAGTTCTATAAGCCCATAGTGCATCCTTCAATTTACTAGCCCAATTCTTTCTAGTTTTATTAACGGTCTTTCCCAAAATAGATTTAATCTCTCTATTTGATAATTCTACTTGACCACTAGTTTGAGGATGATAAGCGGAAGCAATTCTATGATTAATACCATACCTAGCAAGAGTTTTTCTAAAACCTCCATGAATAAAATGAGAACCTCCATCAGTCATAATATATCTAGGCACTCCAAATCTAGGAAAAATAATATCCAAAAGCATTCTTAAAGAGGTCTCACCATCAGCACTTTTTGTAGGTATGGCTTCCACCCATTTAGTAACATAATCAACAGCAACAAGTATGTGAGTGTTACCTTCTGAAGACGGAAAAGGTCCCATGAAGTCAAATCCCCAACAATCAAATGGTTCAATAACAAGAGTATAATTCATAGTCATTTCATTACGTCTGGAGATGTTACCAACCCTTTGGCATTCATCACAAGATAAAATAAACTTTCTCGCATCCTTGAAGAGAGTTGGCCAATAAAAACCTGATTGTAAAACCTTTTGCGCGGTTCTTTCTCCGGCGTGATGTCCTCCATAAGCACTACCATGACATTTACTCAATATCTCTTGTTGTTCATATTCGGGAACACATCTTCGCATAATACCATCCACTCCTTCTTTGTATAAGTGTGGGTCATCCCAGAAATAATGCCTCAAGTCATAAAAGAATTTCCTCCTTTGCTGGAAATCTGAAAAGGTTGGAGGCAAGTACTTGGAAACAATAAAGTTAGCATAATCAGCATACCAAGGACTTTCTCGTGAGCTCACCTTTATTACAGCCAATTGTTCATTTGGAAAACTATCATTAACGAGAACGGGATCATAAGCAATATTTTCCAATCTAGACAAATTATCGAGCAACGGGATTATCAGCACCTTTCCTATCTACAATATGTAAATCAAATTCTTGCAAAAGAAGTACCCATCTAATAAGCCTCGGCTTAGCATCTTTCTTTGTCATAAAGTATCTAATTGCAGCATGATCAGTATGAATAGTAACTTTTGAATCAACAATATAAGATCTGAATTTATCACAAGCAAAGACTACAGCTAATAGTTCTTTTTCAGTTGTAGCATAATTTCTTTGAGCAGCATCAAGAGTTTTACTAGCATAATGAATAACATTCAGTTTTTTATCTACTCGCTGTCCAAGAACAGCGCCTACAGCAAAATCACTAGCATCACACATAATTTCAAAGGGTAAGTTCCAATCAGGAGGTTCAACTATAGGAGCAGTTGTTAAGGCTTTCTTTAGAGTTTCAAAAGCTTCCTTACAATCATCATCAAAAACAAATGGTACATCTTTTTGAAGAAGATTAGTAAGAGGTTTTGAAATCTTGGAGAAATCTTTAATAAACCTCCTATAAAACCCAGCATGACCAAGAACACTACGAATACCTTTAACATCCCTCGGATAGGGCATCTTCTCAATTGCTTCAACTTTAGCTCTATCAACTTCAATACCTCTCTCAGAAATTTTATGTCCCAATACAATTCCTTCATTAACCATAAAGTGGCATTTCTCCCAATTAAGAACAAGGTTAGTTTCTTCACATCTCTGCAAAACTTTATCAAGGTTTCGCAAGCAACTATCAAAAGAATTCCCGTAGACGGAAAAATCATCCATGAATACCTCTACAATACTTTCACAAAAACCATGAAAAATAGCAGACATGCATCTTTGAAAAGTAGCAGGAGCATTACATAAACCAAAAGGCATACGTCTATAAGCATAAGTTCCATAGGGACAAGTGAAAGTGGTTTTCTCTTGATCTTTAGCTTTAACAGCAATTTGTGAAAACCCAGAATAACCATCAAGAAAACAAACATGAGTATTTTTAGACAATCTTTCTAGCATTTGATCAATAAATGGTAAAGGGTAATGATCTTTCTTAGTAACTTTATTAACTTTTTGAAAATCAATGCACATTCTATACCCTACAACTACTCTTTGAGGGATGAGCTCATCATTATCATTAGGCACAACGAGTCATTCCTCCTTTCTTGGGAACGCAATGCACGGGACTAACCCATCTACTATCAGCAATAGGATATATAATACCAGCTTCAAGAAGTCTTAATACCTCATTCCTTACCACTTCCTTCATCTTCGGAATTAGACGACGCTGATGTTCAACAACAGGCTTTGCATCATCTTCCATATTAATAGCATGTTGGCAAATAGAAGGAGAAATCCCCTTCAAATCATCAAGAGTGTAGCCAATAGCTCCTCGATGTTTCTTCAATATTTCCAATAACCTTTCTTCTTCAAACTCTGAAAGCTTAGAACTAATAATAACAGGATATATTTTCTTATCATCAATATGAGCATATTTAAGATTATCTAGTAAAGGCTTTAAATCAAAAACAGGATCTTCCTTTGGTGGCGGTGTTGTACCCAAATCTTCCACCGGTAAATCATGCTTGAGAATAGGTTGGCGAAGAAAAATTTCCTCAAGCTCATCTCTTTCTTTCCTAAAAACTTCACTCTCGCTATCCTCCAAATGTTGCTGCAAAGGATTGTTAGGAACAAGAACAATAGATGCACATTGCTCAATTTTAAAATCATCACTAGGCAAATCAGCTTTATAAGGAGTTTTGGTAAATTTAGAGAAGTTAAACTCATAAGATTCACCAGCAAATTTAGTCAAAATTTTCTCTTTCTTGCAATCTATAATAGCTCCACAAGTATTTAGAAAAGGTCTACCAAAAATGATAGGACAATAATCACTAGCAGCAGTAACCAAGTACCAAAAAGTCAGCAGGATATTTAATCTTACCGCATAAAACTTCCACATCTCGAACAATACCAATTGGAGAAATAGTTTCTCTATTAGCCAGCTGAATAACCACATCAATATCCTCAAGTTCACAAGAATCAATTTCGTGCATAATCTCCGTGTAAAGCTCATAAGGAATAGCACTAACACTTGCACCAATATCACATAATCCATAATAGCAATGATCACCAATTTTAACGTATAGCATAGGAACACTAGCTTGTTTGGGTTTATTAGGATGTGAAACAATATTAGAAGCATCTTCACGAGAAAATAATATGACCATCCTCCACATTTTCGATCACAAGATCTTTAACTATTGCAACGAAGAGTTCAACTTTTATTTGTTCTTCGAGTTCTAAAGGTTTCTTTTCACTTTTATGAACCGCACTATTTATAACGAGTACTCCTTCATTTTAGCAGGGAAAGGAGTTTTTTCAATATAAGCTTCAGGAATAACATGATCAGCGAGTTTCAACTACAACGCATTTATTAATAGATGAATCAATTTTATCTTTATAAGGTTCATGATACTTATCAAAATTCTTCTTTGGCAATTCATAATGAGAGGCAAAAGCTTTATAAAGATTTGCAGCAACTTGAGAATCAAGACCATATGTAGCACTCATATTACTGAAATTTATCAAGTATCCATAAAAGCTTCAATGCATTTATAATCATAAATTATACCCGATTCCCTATCCTTGTCGTTCTCCCAACCTTCGGTATTTTCTTGGATCCGATCAAGAAGGTCCCTTTTAAACTCTTCTTTGTTGCGTGTAAATGATCCGGAACAAGAAGTATCCAGCAAGGTCTTGTCTTGAAAAGAAAGTCTTGCATAGAAATTATCAATAATAACATTACCAGGAAGCTCATGAATGGGGCATTTGAGCATTAAAGACTTCAATCTCCCCCAAGCTTGGGCAATACTCTCTCCATCATGAGGCCAAAAATTATATATGCGATTCCGATCCTTGTGAATTTCACTTGGAGGATAGAACTTAGAATAAAACCGGGGCACAATATCATTCCATTCAAGAGAATCCCCATTATCCAGTAATTTATACCAATGCGCCGCCTTACCGGACAGCGATAAAGAGAATAGTTTCTTCCTCACTTCATCCATAGCAATACTTGCACACTTGAATAAACCGCATAATTCATGTAAGAACAATAAATGATCTCCAGGGTGGACAGTTCCATCCCCTTCATAGCGGTTATCCATAACACGTTCAATAATTTTCATAGGTATTTTATATGGTATCACTTCCTCACCTGGCGCCTCATCCACTACCGTTGCAGTAGTAGTAGATTTCCCAAATAGAAATTGAAGAGAAGATCTCTCCATAATGACTTATAGCAGCAGGCAGAAATAAAATCAGCACAACAATAAAGGTTTTCCTTACCAATTCCACTTACCAATAGCGCTTCACTCCCCAGGCAACGGCGCCGTGAAAATAGTCTTGATGACCCACAAGTAAAGGGGGTGTATCGTAGTATTTTCGATAAGTAAGAATGTCGATCCCAACGAGGAGCAGAAGGTGTTGACAAGCAGTTTCGATGAAGGATTCACTGTAAATGCTCACAGACAAGTATTCAGGGGGTTTTGATGTAACGAGCTTGAATAAAGTACGAGTAAGTAAAGTGCGAGGGTAACAATTGCAGCGAGTGGCCCAATCCTTTTTAGCACAAAGGACAAGCCGGTTTGTTTACTTATAATGACCAAACGTTCTCGAGGACACACGGGATTTTAGTCTAGTGCTTTCGCTACATACGGCTAAATAATCTTCATTGTTATGATAAGTGTTGTGTGGGTGAACCTATGCTAATGTACCTCCCTTCCTAGGACTAATACATACTTGTGATTATACCCCTTGCAAGCATCCGCAACTACAAGAAAGTAATTAAGAATAAATCTAACCACAGACCTTAAACTGCGAGATCCTGCGATCCCTCCCGCATCGATATACCAACGGGGGTTTAGGTTTCGTCACTCCGGCAACCCCGCAATTGGCAAACGAATACAAGATGCATTCCCCTAGGCCCATAAATGGTGAAGTGTCATGTAGTCGACGTTCACATGACACCACTAGAAGAATAACACCACAACTTAAATATCATACCATTGAATATTACTCATCCATAGTTCACTACTAACATTTAGACTTCACCCATGTCCTCAAGAACTAAACGAACTACTCACGAGACATCATATGGAACATGATCAGAGGTGATATGATGATGAATAACAATCTGAACATAAACTTGGTTCAATGGTTTCACTCAATAGCATCAACAACAAGTAGGAATAGATACCGGGAGAGTTTCCCCTATCAAACAATCAAGATCAAACCCAAATTGCTACGGCGGTGACGAGGTGCTGCGGAGGAGATGGCGGTGATGATGGTGGAGATGATGATGATGGTGATGGAGATGATGTCCAGCTCGATGACGGTGACGATGGCGTCGATTTCCCCCTCCCGGAGGGAATTTCCCCGGCGGATTCCTGCCCGCCGGAGAGCTCTTTTCTCTCCGGTGTTCTCCGCCCCGTAGAGGCGGTCAGTAACTCTTCGCGAGGTACCCTCTCGTGGCTTAGGTCTTCGGGACGAAGGGTTTCGCGAAGAAAAGGAGGCGAAAGGGGCTGTGGGGCCCCCACACCACATGGTGGCGCGGCCGAGCCATGGGCCGCGCCGCCCTATGGTGTGGGCCCACCCCGGGTCCAGCTGGCTCCTCCTTCCGGCTTCCTTCGTCATCTTGAAAAATAGGATTTTTGGTATAATTTCCTTCCACAGCTTGATCTTCCGAAATATTGCGTTCGACGGTGCTTTTTCCAGCGAGAATCTCGGCTCCGGTGCTTGATCCTCCAATAATGATGAAACATGCAAAATAGATGAAATAACATAAGTATTGTGTCCCAATATGAAATATATCAATGAATAACAGCAAATTATGATATAAAATAGTGATGCAAATTGGACGTATCAATCATCCAAGTAGTTAGTCCATGGGTAGGGCAATTCTTTACCAAAGATTTCATTCTCTCCCATGCTTGGGCAACATGTTCATTATCCAATTGCTTAAAATTCATAATGCTACTTCTCAAAGATATAATTTTAGCAGGAGGATAATATTTTCCAATAAAAGCATCTTTACATTTAGTCCATGAATCAATACTATTTTTAGGCAAAGATAGCAACCAATCTTTAGCTCTTCCTCTTAAGGAGAAAGGAAACAATTTCAGTTTTATAATATCCCCATCTATATCCTTATACTTTTGCATTTCACAAAGTTCAACAAAATTATTAAGATGGGCAGCAACATCATCAGTACTAACACCGGAAAATTGCTCTCTCATAACAAGATTTAGTAAAGCCGGTTTAATTTCATAAAATTCTGTTGTAGTAGCAGGTGGAGCAATAGGAGTGCATATGAAATCATTATTATTTGTGCTAGTGAAGTCACACAACTTAGTGTTCTCAGGAGTATTCATTTTAACAGTAATAAAGCAAACCGAATTAAATAAAGTAAAACAAGTAACGAATTTTTTTGTGTTTTTGATATAAAGAAAGCAAACAAGACAAAAAATAAAATAAAGCAAGACAATAAACAAAGTAAAGAGATTGGGTGTGAGAGACTCCCCTTGCAGCGTGTCTTGATCTCCCCGGCAACGGCGCCAAAAAAAGTAGCTGCTGGCGTGTAGGGAGTTAGAAATCCCTGGGGTGTAAAACGCCAGTGGTAGCTCCTTGTGGCGGTAAAGCACATGTCCGTTGGGAACCCCAAGAGGAAGGTATGATGAGCACAGCAGCAAGTTTTCCCTCAGTAAGAAACCAAGGTTTATCGAACCAGTAGGAGATGAAGGCCATGTGAAGGTTGTTGGTGAAGGAGTGTAGTGCGGCACAACACCAGTGATTCCGGCGCCAACGTGGAACCTGCACAACACAATCAAACTACTTTGCCCCAACTTAACAGTGAGGTTGTCAATCTCACCGGCTTGCTGAAAACAAAGGATTAAACGTATGGTGTGGAGAATTATGTCTGCTTGCAGAAAACAAAAGAGAATAATGATTGCAGTAGGTTGTATTTCAGATGTAAAAGAATGGACCGGGGTCCACAGTTCACTAGTGGTGTCTCTCCAATAAGATAAATAGCACGTTGGGTGAACAAATTACGGTTGGGCAATTGACAAATAGAGAGGGCATAACAATGCACATACATATCATGATGACTACTATGAGATTTACTTAGGGCATTACGACAAAGAACATAGACCGCCATCCAAGCATGCATCTATGCCTAAAAAGTCCACCTTCGGGTTAGAATCCGCACCCCTTCCAGTATTAAGTTGCAAACAACAGACAATTGCATTAAGTACTGTGCGTAATGTAAACAATACAAATATCCTTAGACAAAGCATTGATGATTTATCTCTAGTGGCAACAACACATCCACAACCTTAGGGGTTGCTGTCACTCCCCAGCATTCAATGGAGACATGAACCCACTATCGAGCATAAATACTCCTCTTGGAGTCACAAGTATCAACTTGGCCAGAGCCTCTACTAGCAACGGAGAGCATGCAAGATCATAAACAACACATATATGATAGATCAATAATCAACTTGACATAGTATTCCATATTCATCGGATCCCAATAAACACAACATGTAGCATTACAAATAGATGATCTTGATCATGATAGGCAGCTCACAAGATCTAAACATGATAGCACAAGAGGAGAAGACAACCATCTAGCTACTGCTATGGACCCATAATCCAAGGATGAACTACTCAAGCATCAGTCCGGAGGCGGGCATGGTGATGTAGAGCCCTCCGGTGATGATTCCCCTCTCCGGCAGGGTGCCGGAGGCGATCTTCTGAACCCCCCGAGGTAGGGTTGACGGCGGCAGCGTCTCTGGAACTATTCTCGTATCGTGGCTCTCGGTGATAGGGTTTTCGCGACGGAAGGATTATATAGGCGAAGGGGCAGAGTCGGGGGACGCTCGAGGGGCCCACCCCATATGGCGGTGCGGCCAGGGGTGGGGCCGCGCCCCCCTATGGTGTGGCCGCCTCGTGGTCCCTCTTCGTCTCCTCTTCGTTGTTCTGGAAGACTCCGTGGAAAATAAGACCGTGGGCTTTTGTTTCGTCCAATTCCGAGAATATTTCCTGTGTAGAATTTCTGAAACCAAAAACAGCAGAAAACAAGAACTGGCACTGCGGCATCTTGTTAATAGGTTAGTCCCGGAAAATGCATAAAAATGATATAAAGTATGAATAAAACATGTAGGTATTGTCATAAAACAAGCATGAAACATAAGAAATTATAGATACGTTGGAGACGTATCACGGCTCCACGCGGCAAGAGGTTGGAACACTGTGTTTTTTGCTTAACGAGGAGAAACGTCGGATGAGCTTCTCCAAATCCTTCACAGCGAGATCCTTGGATAGGCGATCAACATCTTCCTCGCCAGCATACATCCAAAGGGGTTTTTTGCAAGCCTGTAGGGGCTGCACCCTGATCCTAAGGAAATAAGCGGTAATCTGAACACATGTCAGTTCTTTACCGCGGGTGTTCTGCAGCTCGTGGATGCGCTTCATCAGAGCATCCGTAGCTGTCTTTTCTTCGTCAGTAGCCTCGGCGTCCCATGATCGGCGCCTGAGGATTTTTGCGGCACCATCGAAAGGTGCGATGTTGTATTCTTGGGAGTCATTGTATTCCTCTTGGACGTACAACCATCTCCTACGCCACCCTTGGACGAAGTCAGGGTATTTGACGTCGAAGTAGTCAACTTCGGGACGGACGCAGATAACAACGCTGCCCACATTGTAGGTGACATTGCGGGAGCTGTTGCGACGGAGGTAAAAAATGTGTTTCCACAGGCCCCAATGAGGATGGGTCCCGAGAAAGCACTCACACAAGGTGATGAAAATCGAGATGTGGAGGATGGAGTTAGGGGTCAGCTGATGTAGCTGAATCCCATAAACAAAGAGAAGTCCACGAAGGAACTCGTGGATAGGGTTGGAAAGGCCGCGAATGAGATGGTCGATGAAAGTTACCCGATATCCAATCCGCGGTGTCGGAAAACTTTCGTCGCCAGGAAAGATCAGCGCGTCTTCCTTCTTCAGCAGCCCCAGTTTCTTGAGGGTCTTCTGGTCCTGGTTGGAGATCTTAGATCTCTCCCACCCAGAGATCTCCATCTCCTCCGCTGGCGTGTTGGTCCCTGGAGCGGTGTGCTTGGTGAGCTTCGTACGCGGTGGCATCAAGGCAAGCGTTGGGGGAGAATGGAGATGAGCGGAAGCGTAAGGAGCTGGAGGATGGCAATGGAGATTTTGGAGAGAGAAGAGAAAGGTGAGCGGCGCAGCAAAGGGGAAGAAGGAGGACGAAGGAGGAAATTTATAGCAAGCCACGAATTCGTTGCGCCGTTGGATGAAAAGAAAATGGATCTGGCACCCTACACGTATCAACAAGGGTATAATCATCTTTTCACTATGAAGTTACTGGACAGGCGTTACAGCGCGCGTGCTAGAAATTACGGAAGACGTGTGTCCCCCACTTGCACGACGTGTCAACGACGTAGGATTTTGGACCCACAGATCAGAGAAGTGACAGGGTTCGCGCCTTTCCAATACAAAGGTCATGGCCCTCGTCAACATTGACGTCGCCATAAGAACATTGCGACTGGTTTCCTTGAAAATAGCAACAGGAAAATGTCGATGACCTAAATAAAATAACATCGAGAGCTTTTTGGCCAAATACAAGTATTTGTCCAAATGCTCGGGGGCTACTCTTATCAGAAGTTTTTACTTTTGATAAGAGGATAATGTGCAGACCAGGTATATAAGGTTGTTCTCGTTCGAAGAAGACAATATTTGAGCCTACAGCCAAGTATAAATACTCGATTGTAGCCTCGGGGGGCTACCCCATCAGGAGCGCTGGTCGCGCACCCGATGAAAAAGAAAAATATGGGAAGTTGACAATATAATGACAAGGCAGCAAAAAGTTGAGCCTACAACCAAGTACAAGCACTTGGCTGTAGCCTCGGGGGTTACTCCCTGGTCGCGCACCCGATGAAATATGAGGAGTAATTTTGTACATTTTGGAGTTAAAATATAACTCCTCATGTACTCCCATCGGGAGGTCAAGATGATTAAGTCAATATATAACTCGAGTAAATATGCCATTCCAGCAGCCGAAAAAGGCACTCGACAAAATATTCTCAGAGCGTGTCCGCCGCGAAAATATCTCTGAATGCCGTAATATTTTACGAAGGTAAGTCCCGGGATCAGTCCTGTGTGGCGTGGTATCGCACCTGAATGCGCTCTGCTAATTTTTGATGGGATTTGTAGCATAGAAAACAAAAAAATTCCTACTGCAAGAACGAATAACAAGCCAATATCCAATCTAGAAGATGGTAGCAACGAGAAGATCATGAGACTAACCCTCGAAGATTTCCAAAGCCTACGAGATTAGATCTCGTTGTTGTTGTAGTCGATCACTTACCGCTTTCGAAAGCGCGTAGAAGATCTTGACGGTGCCACAGTCGGGCAGCACCTCCGTACTCGGTCACACGTTCGGTGTTGATGACGACGTCCTTCTCCCCGTTCCAGCGGGCAGCGGAAGTAGTAGATCCTCCTCAGAATCCCGACAGCACGACGGCGTGGTGGCGGTGGTGGTGGAGAACTCTGGCAGGGCTTCGCCTAAGCGATACTAGAGGTGTATGAGGAGGAGGGGCAGCTAGGGTTTGGGAGAGAGAGGGGGGCTAGGGCGCCGACCATGGGAGCCCTAGGTGGTGCGGCCAAGGCTTGGGCTGCCCCTCCCTCTCCTCCTCATTATATAGGTGGAACCCCAAGGGTTTGCCCAAAGTCTTCGAATAAGACCCCAATTCAAAAACTGCCTTTTGGACGAAACCTAGAGGGACATGGACTCTCCCCTTCCCCCTTTCTTTGGCCGGCCAAGGAGGTGGAGTCCTCCATGGATTCCACCCTCCCACTTGGTTGGCTGGTTGGGTTTGGTGGAGTCCAACCGGGACTCCACCTTCCATGGTGATTTCATCCGGAAGGTTCTAGAACATTCTAGCGCCTTCCATAAATGCACCGGATCATTTCCAAACTTGGAAAGTGACTTCCTATATATGAATCTTATTCTCCGGACCATTCCGGACCTCCTCATGATGTCCTGGATCCCATCCGAGACTCCGAACAAAACTTCGAACTCCATTCCATATTCCATATCTACTTAAAACGACATCAAACCTTAAGTGTGTCACCCTACGGTTCGTGAACTATGTAGACATGGTTGAGACTTCTCTCCGACCAATAACCAATAGCGGGATCTGGAGATCCATAATGGCTCCCACATATTCAATGATAACTTAGTGATCGATTGAACCATTTACATACGATACCGATTCCCTTTGTCTCGCGATATTTTACTTGTCCGAGGTTTGATCATCGGTATCTCTATACCTCATTCAACCCCGTCTCCGACAAGTACTCTTTACTCGTACCGTGGCATATCATCTCTTGTGAACTTATTCACATGCTTGCAAGCTAATCAGACGACATTCCACCGAGAGGGCCCAGAGTATATCTATCCGTCATCGGGATGGACAAATCCCACTCTTGATCCATATGCCTCAACTCATACTTAATCCCACCTTTATAACCACCCATTTACGCAGTGGAGTTTGATGTAATCAAAGTACCCTTCCGGTATAAGTGATTTACATGATCTCATGGTCGAAGGACTAGGTAACTATGTATCGGAAGCTTATAGCAAGTTGAACTTAATGACTTGATCTTATGCTATGCTTATATGGGTGTGTGTCCATTATATCATTCATCTAATGACATAACCTTGTTATTAATAACATCCAATGTTCATGATCACGAAACCATGATCATCTATTAATCAACAAGCTAGTTATACAAGAGGCTTACTAGGGACTCCTTGTTGTTTACATAACACACATGTATCAATGTTTCGGTTAATACAATTATAGCATGGTATGCAAACATTTATCATAAACACAAAGATATATTATAATAACCATTTTATTATTGCTTCTTGGGCATATCTTCAACAGTCTCCCACTTGCACTAGAGTCAATAATCTAGTTTACATTTGTAAAGATCTTTGTGTTTATCATGTTTTGCTTACGGGAGAGGTTTATCATGTTTTGCTTACGGGAGAGGTTTATCATGTTTTGCTTACGGGAGAGGTTTTAGTCAACGGATCTGACACGCTCAGAAACGTATGTATTTTGCAATTCATTTGCGTCTCAACGCATCACTCATTTTCCTAATGAGTCGGCATTAATCATATATGTTCAGTCTTCTGGTGGAACCTTAATTCCGCGGTCTGAAATATGTCACTAATATTGTCATACACAATATAGCTTCAAAGTTCTGACACTATCGGAACTACACCAAGTTCTCAAAGAACTCCTCGACTTAAACATTCTCAGTCATTGTCAAAACAATGACATACTCTGCCTTCGTTTGTAGAATCCATCACAATATTTAGATCTCATCTAAATCTAGCATTGTGCTACCTTTTAATGAACACTTAGCCTAATTGAGATTTGAAATTCATTTTTATATGTGACCAAACTAATATCGGTGCAACACCTTACATCGATTTGTTTGTCATTACCCCATACAAAACTATATATATCCTTGGTTCTTCTAAAGTGCTCAAGGATATTCTTACTGTCATCCAATGATCATCATATGAATCATTCTGGTACATGCTCATAACACTTTAGAGCATAGGACATCTGATTGTGTACATTTTATTCGTGATCTAAAATCACTCATGTTTTTTTACTCATCGAGTGTCAAATACACTCAAGTCTTGTTAAACCTTCACATGAAAAGAACACCTTCTTAATATTTTTATATTGAACTACTTCAATATTCATTCTATGTACTTTAACTTAAACTTATTATGTGTTTCAATCTATCTTCATAGATCTTTACACTAAATATGTTTCTGTCCACATCCTTTCATTGAAGTTAATTCTCAATGAAACCTTTTAATCAAGTATATAATTACATCATTTATAATTAATAATATGTCATCCACATATAATATTATAACTATGTCTCAGCGCTCCCACTTAATTTCTTGCAAATGCAAGCATCTTCATCGTTTCTGATGAAATCAAAAACTCTTTGACTATTTCATCCGGTGAAGATTCCAACTCCGCGATACTCACTTCATACAATTGAAGTTTGTATACTTATCTAGTATTCCACGGACTAGCAAAGTTTGTATCTAGTATACATCCTTCATACACACTTCTGGGAAGGAATGTATTTCTGCCATCCTACTATCATATCTCATAAAAGAAATATGTAGCGATTACTAGAATAATCCACATAGACTACAAGCATCGCTACGGAAGATCTAATCTTATCGTAGTCAACTCTTTGAACTTTGTCGTAAATAACTTTTCGATAAGTCGAGCTTCTTCAAGGATATTCCATCCAAGTCCATCAATTTTATAGATCCATTTACTTTCAAAAAGTATTCACCTATCTTAGATTTCATGGCGCATAACCATTTTAACGGAGTCAGGGCCCATCATAACTTCTTTATATGTAGTTGGTTTATCATTGTTCAAAATCAATCCTTTGTCCACAAATCATTTATTTGATCACAAAGTAAACCATACCTACAAGGTTCAATAGGTACTTCGATCTTCATGGCTAAAACACTTTGTAGTCATGGGAGCCATGATCATCGTGGCCGCTTCCGGAACCAATTTCCGATGCTGCGCTACTCGATCATTATGCTCGATGTTCATAAACCTTATCAAGTTCTATTGTCCTCCCACTCAAATACGTCGCTAGAAAACAATTTCTTGGAAATAAGCAAGTAACATTAACAAACACTTTTGTCTTTTACTTCATAGTGGAAAGAATTCCCAATCAATTCTCTGGGATAACCAACAAAGACATTCATCCGAATTTGGTTGTAAACTTATTTACATATACCAAAAATTTAAGAAATGACTATTAGGGTTTATACCCATGCCATAACTCATATGGTGTCATTTCAACGGATCATGATGATGCTCTATTCAGTGTAAAAATGGTAAAGCATAATCCACAAAAATATAATGGCGTCATTTTATCTCATCATTAATCCAACAAGGTTTGGATAAGGCTCTCGGATACTACATCATCACTATGATACTCCAAGAAACGTGAGTTGTAGAACAATTTCATAACTCTCTTAGATGTTCGCTAAAACTCGTAATTCAAATATTTTCACCATGATCCAATCATAGATATTTGACTTTTCTATTACGATGATTTCCACTTCATGCTGAAATTTATTTGAATCCATTCAAATGTTTCAAACTTCTTCCTTATCAAATATATCCACATATATATACTCAATTCATTGTTGGAAGTTTTCATGAAGTAGAAGAATCTCCCGCACACAACTATGCCCAGTGAACCACATATATCATCATGTATGTTTCCACTAAGTTAGTTGCCCGTTCAACTCTTGGCCTATGAACGGTATTTCAGTCATTCTCTTTAGAAGAGTTTTGCAAGCGCCAAATGATTCAAAAATCAAATGACTCCAAAAATCCATTTGCATGGAGTTCCTTCATGCGTTCCTTTCTAACATGACTTAAATGGCGGTTCCACAAATAAGTGAAATTCAAATCATTTGCCCTATGGCATTTTAGCGTCAGTGTTATGCATGTGTGTTTCACCATAAATATTTATAATAACTTATCCATCGTCCATGGAATACTGTCAAAATTTGAACAATTCATTGTTTTCATTTGACTAGAACAAAACAACAATTATGAAGTTCTTTATTATAAATCTGAAGGGCTAGATAGAATGCCAACGACGAACATAATAACACTTTATTTTTGTTCCAGACGTGCATTCCTATCATATTCCTTGTCAGTCACTTAGGCCATTGTATTCTTGTATTGCGTTGTTTTGTATGACACTTCATACCAACCAATATGGTACGAATACCCAAGAATTTCATTGTGTGACCAAACTAGGAATACATTCATAACATGTATATCATTTATATACACCCGAGCTAGACTTTCTAGTCTTTTCTTTCTTTCTCGCCAAAATATCTTTTGTAGTTTCTCTTTTAGCTTTCCTCATTCTCGTGAAAACACTTCACCTTCAATAACTTCTAGGTCCATTGGTCAAATACCAATAACCTTGAGGTTCTTACTTTCAAGTTGATCATCATATGACAAGTGTTCCAGATTTCACTATTAGTAACTTTGTAATATGATGAACAATTTCAATCATAATTTTATCCATCATATCATGACGACTTTCCGAGACCATGTCTGTACATGCTAGGCTCGTAAAGTTTAACCTTAGTATTCGCATGTGCAAATCTGGCTTGCACCCGTTGTATGCACACGTAGAATCTATAACACCTGATCATCACGTGATGCTTCGAAACGACGAGTCTTAGCAACGGTGCATACTAAGGACGATTACTTCATGGATATGTGAATATCGTTAGTGCCCAACTAGTTGGAGGATTGGGACGCCTAGCGTCTTCAACCTTCGTACATTCCCATAAAACTTATGAGTTTATGTAGTCTCACTAAATTATATTCTATCATCTTGCAATAAGGTCTTAGATATCACATATATCTCATACCTTGCTTATTTCTGAAAACAAAATTTCCAGCTCCTTGCTTTTCAAACGGATTTGAACTTCAAGTTTCACGGAGACAAGATGATTTTAGGTACTAATTGAAACCATTGCTCTTTGAATCAGTAATGTGAGGTTTACTAAAAGTTTGCAATAGGACTTAATTATTTCTTGATTCTTTAACAATATGGTACCAGTCCGTAAAGTTACTTGTCAGACTTAACAATATTTCTATCTCAATTACAAGACTAGCGCATGGTAGAAAACGGATATCAATTCTACAAATTTAATTCAAAATACTATTCAGACTATGTTCATGATAACTAGTTCATATTTTAATCTAATTACTAATAAACTCCCACTTAATACAACATCCCTCATAGTTGTTTAGTGGCACACGATCCATATCCACTACACCAAAACCGATCATCACGTGAGATGATGTAGCTTCAATGGTGAACATCAACATGTTGATCATATCATCCATATGACTCGTGTTCAACCTTTCGGTTTTCTATGTTCCGAGGCCATGTCTGTACATGCTAGGCTCGTCAAGCAAACCCAAGTATTTCCGCGTGTGCAACATGGCTTACACCCGTTGTATGTGAACGTAGAATCTATCACATCTGATCATCACGAGATGCTTCAAAACGACGAACTGTAGCAACGGTGCATACGAGGGGAGAACACTTTATTATCTTGATATTAATGTGAGGGATCATCTTATAATGCTACCGTCGCAATCTAAGCACGATAAGATGCATAAAGGATTAACATCACATGCAATTCATAATGTGATATGATATGGCCCTTTAGTCTTTGCGTCTTTGATCTTCATCTCCAAAGCACGGACATGATCTCCATCATCAACGGGCATGATCTCCATCATCGTCGGCGTAGCGTCAAGGTCCATGGCGCCGTCTTCATGGTTGTTCACCACATGTAGCAACTATTACAACTACTTTGAAATAATACTACTACATGAAATATAAAGACAATCATAAGGCTCCTGCCGGTTGCCACAATACAATAATAATCATCTCATACATATTCATCATCACATCATGGCCATATCACATCACCAAACCCTGCAAAAACAAGTTAGATGCCTCTAATTTGGTTTGCATATTTTACGTGGTTTAGGGTTTTCGTGTAAGATCCAATCTACCTACGAACATGAACCACAACGGTGATACTAGTGTTGTCAATAGAAAGAGTAGATTGAATCTTCACTATGGTGAGAGAGACAGACACCCGCAAAGCCACTTATGCAATACAAGTTGCATGTCGAGCGTGGAGCAAGTCTCATGAACGCGGTCATGTAAAGTTAGCCCGGGCCGCTTCATCCCACCATCCCGCAAGATGAAAAGTACACTAACCAAAAAACAACAAGAGCATCAACGCCCACAAAACCATTGTGTTCTACTCGTGCAACCAATCTATGCATAGACACGGCTCTGATACCACTGATGGGATTCGTAGCATAGAAAACAAAAATTTCCTACCGCAAGAACGAATAACAAGCTAAGATCCAATCTAGAAGATGGTAGCAACGAGAAGATCATGAGACTAACCCTCGAAGATTTCCAAAGCCTACGAGATTAGATCTCGTTGTTGCACGATCACTTGCCGCTTTCAAAAGCGCGTAGAAGATCTTGACGGTGCCACAGTCGGGCAGCACCTCCGTACTCGGTCACACGTTCGGTGTTGATGACGACGTCCTTCTCCCTGTTCCAGCGGGCAGCGGAAGTAGTAGATCCTCCTCGGAATCCCGACAGCACGACGGCGTGGTGGCGGTGGTGGTGGAGAACTCCGGCAGGGCTTCGCCTAAGCGCTACTAGAGGTGTATGAGGAGGAGGGCGGCTAGGGTTTGGGAGAGAGAGGGGGGCTAGGGCACCGACCATGGGAGCCCTAGGTGGTGTGGCCAAGGCTTGGGCTGCCCCTCCCTCTCCTCCTCATTATATAGGTGGAACCCCAAGGGTTTGTCCAAAGTCTTCGAATAAGACCCCAATTCAAAAACTGCCTTTTGGACGAAACCTAGAGGGACAGGGACTCTCCCCTTCCCCCTTTCTTTGGCTGGCCAAGGAGGTGGAGTCCTCCATGGACTCCACCCTCCCACTTGGTTGGCTGGTTGGGTTTGGTGGAGTCCAACCGGGCTCCCACATATTCAACGATAACTTAGTGATCGATTGAACCATTTACATACGATACCGATTCCCTTTGTCTCGCGATATTTTACTTGTCCGAGGTTTGATCATCGGTATCTCTATACCTCGTTCAACCTCGTCTCCGACAAGTACTCTTTACTCGTACCGTGGCATATCATCTCTTGTGAACTTATTCACATGCTTGCAAGCTAATCAGACGACATTCCACCGAGAGGGCCCAGAGTATATCTATCCGTCATCGGGATGGACAAATCCCACTCTTGATCCATATGCCTCAACTCATACTTAATCCCACCTTTATAACCACCCATTTACGCAGTGGCGTTTGATGTAATCAAAGTACCCTTCCGGTATAAGTGATTTACATGATCTCATGGTCGAAGGACTAGGTAACTATGTATCGGAAGCTTATAGCAAGTTGAACTTAATGACTTGATCTTATGCTACGCTTATATGGGTGTGTGTCCATTATATCATTCATCTAATGACATAACCTTTTTATTAATAACATCCAATGTTCATGATCATGAAACCATGATCATCTATTAATCAACAAGGTAGTTATACAAGAGGCTTACTAGGGACTCCTTGTTGTTTACATAACACACATGTATCAATGTTTTGGTTAATACAATTATAGCATGGTATGCAAACATTTATCATAAACACAACGATATATTATAATAACCATTTTATTATTGCCTCTTGGGCATATCTCCAACACTTTTTTCCGTATCAACATATGCGAAGAAAAATCCTAACGGACGCGTTAGGTACCCGATAAAATATGACTGGAATTCAGATCATGGTAAGACCTTAAGAGGCACATGTCGAATTACGCCAGTATACCGGGGTCGAGTCCAGGGACTTTCCTTGAAGTAGGTTCTTGCGGGATTGCCATGAGAGCAGTTAACTGGTACCTGATCCATCAGATGAACCAGCCCCATTTACCATTATCCCTGCGCAATATATAACTATTTATAAGAATTGTTTAACGAACCCGAGAAAATTATAATGATGGAGATTTTACTCGTTTCTATGATTCAAGTAAAATCTCGCGGGCTACTGACATAGGTATCCCCAATGGGCCTGCCGAAGATGGTACCCGGAGTTTACTAAAGGCCCATGATCCGAAGATTACCAAGCCCAGAAGCCCAATGAGGCGTCGACTATGGAAGTTGGAGATGCATTAGGAATAGACTTGTAATTGTACAGGACGAACTCAAAGAGTCTCCCGCTGTTTGTAACTTGTACATCACGAAACCCTCGGCTCCGCCTCCTATATAAAGGGGAGTCGAGGGAGGAAGAAATGATCAATCTCATTGTCAACGCAACCCTAGTTTTTAGCAGTCGAGTACCTTTTTCGGTTGAAACCTTCGAGATCTACTTGCCCTCTACTTCTGCGAAACCCAAGTCTACAACTTGTAGGCATTGACAAGTTGATACCTTGTCAGCTAGTCAACATAGGCAATTTTTATAGACCTCAACTTGGGCAAGAAACGACCACCTGCTAAGCGCGTGGTGTTTTCCAGCCGAGGCGGGAAACAAGAGCCACCAAGAAAGGGAAATAGGAGCCACCGAGAGCGGGAACTAATTAGAAGCGCACGAATCATCCATGTTCCGCACTTTCAGTGCCATTAACACATCAACATTAGAGACAGAGCGTCCTTAACAAGAAGAGGGCAACATGGGTGGGACCTGGAGGTACACCTGGGCATTTCTCGGGCCGTGCCGGGCCCGAAAAAGCCCGAACTGAAATTCCCAGGCCCAATCCCGACCCGGCCCGACCTTCGGGCTTACAAATTAGGCCCAAAACTGGCCCGAACTACCAAAAGCCCGCCGACCCGACAAGCCCGTCCGAACTAGGCTTAAACTGTGTTTTATGCAAGCCCGAGCCCGGTCACGTTCGGGCTCGAAAATCAGACCCGAATCCGGCCTGATGTGCAAGCCCGACCCGATCTGGCCCGTCCCGGGATTTTCTGGCCGGGCCGTCCGGGCCGGGCTGCCCATGCCCAGCTGTACTTGGAGGCACCTGTGACCTAAGGGCATCTCCAACCGGGCGACCCAAACGGACGCGCTGGACCGTCCGTTTTGGGCCGTTTGGGTGGCCGAACGGACACCCGGACAGCGCCCCGCGTCCGCGTGTCCGTTTGGGTCGCACGCTGCGCCCAACGCGCGGACGCACCGCATATGTAATTAAAATAACAAAAATAAAAATAAAAAAGGAAAACGAGCCAAAAAAAACATTAAACTAGTGGTTAATTAAACTTAGCCCTATTTTGGGCAATTTTTACACAAAAGAAAGCCCTATATGGGCTTTAAACTAAAAAAAGAAACCCTACACGAGGTTTGCGAGCACGGTGGCCGCCGGCAGTACTACCCCCGGTAGTACTCGTCATCGTCGGCGTCGATGACGACGACGCCCCCGGTGGCGACGCGCCGTTCGGCTCGACACGCCGGAGGGCACCGGGACTCCGGCCGGGGCTCCCACCGCGCCCTTTCCCGGGCGGAGTGCGGGTTCGGCGGGCTCGCCAGCCTGCGCAGCCGTGCCCTGCGCGCGGACTCCTGCCGGAGCTGCTCCTCCGCCAGGCGCGTGGCCAGGCGCTCCTCCTCCGCCAGGCGCGCGGCCCGGCGCTCCTCCTCCCGGAGCGCCGCCTGACGCGTAGCCTCCTCCTGACGGCGCGCCAGCTCGAGGAAGGCCCACGCCTCCGCCTGGGCGTCCTCCCGGGCCTTCCGGCCGCCTCCTCCGGCGCGGAGGTGCGACCATTTGGCCGGCTCGTCGAGGTCCTCGCTGCTCGCGGGACGCCGCGAGCGCCGCCTGCAGCCTCCGGGTCGTTCTCCTCCTCCCGGGGCTGCGGCTGGGGCCGGGGCGCGGGCTCGTTGATGTAGAGGCCGCCGGGGCGGCGGCCAGCCCGCCTAGCGAGTGTGTGGCCGGCCGCGCGCGAGGCCGCGCGCGTCGCGGATGTGAAGCATGTGCGCCGGCGCGCATCGTGCTCCACCTCGAACCACAAGTCCCGGTTGGGACTTGCGTCGCCGCACGCGGGGTCCTCGCGGAGGTCCGCCGGCCGGCGAGCGCGGCGCTCCGGATCTCGGCGTAGCGGGCGCGGCCGGAGCCGGGATGGGCGGCACCGGAACCCGATGCCGGCTCGAGGTGCCGGCCGCGGTGGAGGTGCACGTCCCCGCACGCATTGGGGACGCCGGTGTCCCGGAACATCCGCGCCACCGCTACGGTGATGTAGATCCGGTCGCGTTCGGGAGGCGCCGGCGGCCCCATTGCGAACGCCGGCGGCGCGACTTGCCGGCCGCCGCCGGCCTCGTGGTCGTTGGCGGACGGCTCGAACTCGCGCTCCGGGGCCATGGCGGCGCGGAAGCTTCGAGCTCGCGCGTGCGGCCGGAGTGGAAAGTGGGGACCGGATAGGGACAGTCCCCTTCCCCGATCCACATTTAATAGGACCGGGGCACCGACGAGTGGGCCGCCGGGCGGACAGGGCGGACACGCGAGGACGCCGCGTGCCATCCGCGACCACGCAAACCCGGCCCAGATTTGGGCCGGATTTGCGTCGTTCCAGACGCCGCGGCCGTCCGCTTTTGCGGTGCGTCCCCGCGTTGGGCCGGGTTTTTGTCCGTTTCGACCCATCCGGACGCGTGGGCGCGGGATGGGTCGCCCGGTTGGAGATGCCCTAAACCAGCCACAACTCGCGGATGCCCAGAGCCAATGTCCATCGCACCGTTGGGTAGGGCGAGTCGCGTGAGGGAAGGCGGCGATCGGGCCGAAAATTCAAATTAGCAGAATCGCGGATACGCCCCTCCACGGGCAGGGGCAGGGCAGGCCTATGCTTCTTATCCCCAGCCGCTCCCCCCTCTCTGCCCTACCCCCGTCTCCTTCTCTCCTTTCCCCACACCCGCCCGCCCGCCCCCCTCCTCGCCTCCTCCTCCGCCCCCCAAGGTGAGCCTCTCCGCCGCTCGAATCCGCCTCGATTCGCCGCCGTTCCGACCGATTCCGCCGCGCCACGGCCGGATCTGACCCGTGCGCTCGCTGATTTCCGCTCTTACTACTCCACGCAGGAACCAGCCAGCCATGAAGGGGGCCAAATCCAAGGGCGCCGCCAAGGCCGAAACCAAGTAAGCAACCCCGTCCCCCCCGGTCGATTCGTCGAGCTCCCCTCTCCCTCTCCGTGGCAGATCCGTTCGTGGCCGATTTGGTTTAGCTGACCTGTTCGCCATCTGTGGTTGGTTAGGTTGGCGGTGAAGAGCAAGGGGGCGGAGAAGCCGGCGCCCAAGGGCAGGAAGAGCAAGCCCGCCAAGGACCCCAACAAGCCCAAGAGGGCCCCCAGCGCCTTCTTCGTCTTCATGTGAGCAGCCTCGCAGATCCCCTTTGCTCTGTTTTTTTTTTTTTTTTTTTTTTTTTTGCTGGGCGCTCGGTTTGACCTAGTGATTCTTCTGTTCGGAAGGGGCGAGTTCCGCAAGGAGTTCAACGAGAAGAACCCCAAGAATAAATCCGTCGCTGCCGTAAGTTCCTCCTAGAAAATTCCCCTCCCCCAACCTGTTTTATTTACCAGCACGCAAATACTACTTCCCGATTTGGTACTATGTGTCGACGATGGGATCATGATCCGTGAACTAATTACTTGGTTGGTGAAACTTTCTCAGGTCGGTAAAGCAGCTGGTGAGAGGTGGAAAAGCTTGAGCGACTCGGTACGCTTTCCTTCCTGAGGCCATACCTAGTTTGGTTTGACTAATAAACCGCTGGCTTATTGACGCATAAGCTCACACGGCTTGCTGTTGGTTGCTCTCTCGCAGGACAAGGCTCCCTACGTAGCGAAGGCCAACAAGCTCAAGGGCGAGTACAACAAGGCCATTGCCGCCTACAACAAGGGCGAGGTATCGACGGTGCAGACCTAGCTCTTTGTTCTTTGAACCTTCCGTCTCCTTGTCTTCCTTAACAGAGGGTGCTAATTGTTGCTCTCTAATTTTGTTTAGAGCACTGCTGCCGCCAAGAAGGCTGCTCCTGCTGCCAAGGAGGAGGACGACGATGAGGAGGAATCCGACAAGTCCAAGTCCGAGATTAATGATGAGGATGACGACGAGGGTAGCGACGAGGTATGCATCCATATCATGCACTGATTGCTTAACATTCTAGATTGGATTGACATGATGCTCCATTGATTTACATGTACTACCTCGGGTCTGTTTTAATTGACGTGGGTGTAAACTAGCTGCATCCATGTCCTAAACTAAGGCCCGCGTCGATTAAAAGCGTCCGGAGGGAGTACTTGGTTGACCTGAAAATCGACTAACTGTAGTTTGTACTGAACTGATCCTGTAGCCTATAAAAGAATCCTAACTATAGTTGGTACACGATTGAAGCCTCTCAAGACTGTTTAGATATCTAAACATAGTTTGCTTCCACTCTGCAGGATGAGGACGATGACGAGTGAAGCCTCTCAAACGGTGCTCCAATGGACAAGATAGGAGCTTCCCTGCAAGGGGCCTGCTGTGGTGGTGGTGTCTGGCCTCATAAGGAGCCTATCCATCTGTGTACTAGAATTATCCAGTTTCGCTTCAACATTGTGATGTTTTACCTTTTCTCTCGTCATATAACGGATAGAGCTCCTTGTTGGCGCCACTGGCGGGTGCTGTCCTTCCCCGCTTGTACCTAGAATTACTCTTTCCATTGTCACTGAGCGGCTAACATTGTGGTAACATCAGTTTGGTAATGTTAGATTAAATTGCTGTTCTTCTTGCTTATTGTTTCATCTCTCAAAATCATGCAGAGCCTTCAGGCTTCCATGATTTGAGCTCTCCATGTTGTGTTGCAAGTGTTTGGCTGTTTTTTTATCTGTGGTTTGTTCCTTCTTTGTCTGCTAGGTTGCTATATGCCCTTATGTATGACTATGTATGTAGCGGCATCTAGTAGCATGGTGCTGTTGGAGTTGGTGCTTGTTGCCTCTGAAATTCATTAGTCGTCTTTCAGAAGGAAGTTATGATCCCAAAATGCTTGCTACTCCAAATTTCCATTGTGGGAATGTGGGGTGCTACATCATGATTTAGTTATGTCTGGTAGAGTGGGTTAATGATTGGCTGCTGTTGATTGGTTGTGTACATATAGCAAAACTTTCTGTTTTTGGATAGGTGATGTTTTTATTGGTTGTGTACACAGTACATATAGCAAAACCTCCCCTTTTTGGATAGGTGATGTTTTTTGGCAAATGTGTCATAAAATTGTAATGGTATCTGACAAAGACAATTGGATGGTGTATTTTAGCGAACGACGTAAAATAAGGTTGTCCTGTAGCAAAATTTTCCCTTCTTTTTACAAAACCTGTGAAGTTAGTCTGGAGATATTTTATCGAGTGTTAGCATTCGCAAAGTATGGCAAAAATTTAATGTTGGGCGTACTCTAAAGCTTAAAAAATGATAAAAAAATTGAAATAGTCAAGACACGTTAATAGTTCATATGCTTCTAAACATGATCACTTAGTACAATATATAAACAAATATATTTGGATAGAAACAGAGCCTCACCCTTTCACTTGTCCTTAAGCGACACAAAATATCCTTGTCAAGATTCATCAAATAAAACACGAAGTGTTCTCCGCCATTGGTTGTATTTGAATCTTTGTACAACTGCACGTATGAGCAATGCTATAAAACATACTGTCTCGATAGATGTTTGAGTTGAATATCTGCAAAATATGCAAACTTTATGATTTTCTGTATTGTCGACAAGATTCTGGAGCTGGGGATTCTATCACATTCAGTTATCGTAGGGCTATCCTTGGGCGTTTCACAGAGCCCATGCACCATTAAACCTCTGGTTGCTGCCCTCTCCTTCCACCAGTTCTTCAAGGGTTTTGAGTTGGGTGGCTGTATTTCTGAGGTTACTGTTCACTTCTTTTTTAGATTCACAGGAGAGCCTCCCCGGTTCCATCTCAAACAGAAACGAAACCATACAAAGTTCAATTATTATCTCAGAAATTAATTGCCTCCCCGGTTATTGTCCACTTTATTTATGCTTTGTGGTTAACAGTTCCTCACTTGAAGCTAGCACCCTTCATGTTAATTGCATCAATTCATCTCATGAATGCAGGCTCAGTTCAAGAATTTCTCTGCACTTCCGATGGCTTTCTTCTTTGCTATCACAACACCGGCTGGGATTACTGTGGGGGCAGGGATCGCGTCCTTCTACAACCCCAACAGCCCTAGGGCGTTGGTAGTGGAGGGCATTCTGGATTCAGTGTCGGCTGGTATACTGATCTATATGGCATTAGTGGGTCCAATTGCTGCTGATTTCCTTAGTCGGAGGATGAGCTGCAACCCGAGGCTTCAAGTGTGCTTATACGTCGCCTTGTTTCTTGGGGCTATGGCCATGTCATCCCTTGCTATCTGGGCTTAGTGTTAGTGAGTATTCTTGAAGTAAGATGAAGGCTTAGACAAGCTGTTTGGCGTTCAGCACAAAGAGCTGTTCCTTGCTGCCGGGAATTCTTCAGTAAGATGGAGGCTCTTCTTTCTTTGTTCATTCTATTGTTTGTTCTTCTCATTGTAATATAAATCCCTCTTTTGGTCATGGTGAATAGAGATTAGATAATATGGATGAATTAGTTCAGGGAATAATGAGTGTTTGAGTCCCACCAGTCTTTGCAAATGTACATTTCATCTTCGGTTTTAGGTAAGAGGACTTGTCTGTCCTCAAGAATACCCACGCATGGGTGTGGGTGTTTCCGTCACCGTCCATTGTGCTTTGAGATTCGGATAAAAAGAGGAGAGAGAAAGGAATCTTTCCATCTACCATGATGGGCACGAATCTCAAGAAATAAATGGACGGTGATGGAAACACCCACACCCATGCGTGGGTGTACAAAAGTATTTCCGCATATACGTGTCGCGACAATTGATTTAACTGTTTGAATGCAATGCCAGCCACAGTTCAAAATGAGGATGGTTATGAACTCACACCCAACTCTTTCCCCTGACCATTTGTTACTCTTTTGGTTATACATATGGAATGCGGTTACTGATCTTTCTGAACTTGAATGCCAATCATATGAGCAGTAAATATGTTACAGCGGTCATCCTTTATCCTTTTTGGGCATTGTAATTAACTGACATGGTTAACCACTTGAACTGAAGCAGTTCGTTGACATGGTCGTTGCTGGAGTGCAAATTCAGTTGTACATCACGATCAAATATTGTTGGAATACAGTTCATTCATCTACATATTTTTGATTGCATACTGGATTCTTTTTCCGCATGACTTAATGAGCTGGATGATTTCAGTAGATGTACTGGAGCACCTCTCAAAATTTTCAACTTGTTGTAACCTGACCCTTGACTCCTTGTATTGCTTGTACTGCACAGCACATACGTAGTAGCGACACTGTTTGATGAACAAACGATATCTGGATGCTGCCCGCTGATGACATTATGCATAGTGTAAGATTTATGATCTGAGAGGCTGCATACAGAGCACTTTGTTTGGTTTTCCAGCAGAGAGCAGGGAGCAAACATTGGACTCAAGGGCAGCTTGTGAACAAAGGTAACCTAGCTACCTATAAATATTTTGTAGTTAGTCTTGCTCTAAACTTGTTGGTTTCTTTCTGAGCTCTTAAACTATTGTCTTGCAAGTTATAATCTATTACATCCGTTTCGAAATATAAGCCTTTTTAGAAAGCTAACTTAGCCTTTTTCCAATTTTTTTTTTCTAAAAAGGATTATATTTTGGAAAGGAGGTAGTAGTTATTAGGTTTTTAGGTAGTTTTTCTGGTACTTTAGTGACATTACAGTAGAAGGGGATGCAAATTTCTAAGTTAAACCTTTGATTAGTAAGACGGAGTTCAGTATTTTTTTTTACAAAAACATAGCTCCACCAGGATTCCATTAAAGAAACCATTGGTCAGAATGACATCATTCATGTTCTCGGGAGAACAGCTACATCTGCTATCTCCAGCAAATATAGGAAAAACAGAACAACACTAAACGTAGCAGGTCCAACATCTCGGACCAAAACAGGGGGAACTCAACAGACAGAACAACTCTGAGAAAAACTACTACTGATGCCCTGTTTCTGGGCTGCACCGAAGATGTTCGCGCACAATCTGCTTCAATCCCCCAGTCACGTTGTCCAGACGGTCTCTTGCATCCATGGGACACGGGATTTTCCATTGCGCAAGGGTGTAAACCACCTTTTGACTTCCACACCAAGCCACTATTAAAACATAAGTCATTCCTCATCCTCCATAACGTCCACAAGATAGCTGTATGAACATTGTTAAGAACTTTCTGTTTCTTATAACAAATCCACCAACTCGTTATCGGCAGCAAATTAACTTGCCCAGATAACCCTGTTAATGGTGACATTACCGTCCACAATTACAATTTCACAGTGCAATCAAAGAATAGATGAACACATGTTTCAGATTCTAGACAAAACAGGCAAGAGACATCGGAGAAGTGCTGTTCCTTACTTAAGATGTCTCTGGTCAGTAACTTATTATCACCCAGAAGCCACAGAAAAACATGGAATCTTGGGGGAACTGAAATTTTCCTTCATAAAGTGGGACATGAACAGGGATAACCCCTCTAAAATTGACAATAGCATATAAGGAGCTAACACAATAAACCCCCTTAGCCCTTGTTTACTTCCATCGTATTTTCACACCAAAGGAGTTTTGGGATTGGAGGGGATTTGGTGAATCCCACCATTTCACCCAATCTCTTCCAATCCCCTTAAATACTCTTCCACCTCAATACACAAGTATGGTGAAGAGTTTTTAATCTAGACAATAATAAGGGGGGTCGTGGGGGGTGTCTTGGGATTAGTCCATCCAAACCTTGCTTAGTAAATGAAGGATTTTTCGGGATTCATGATAATTTCTTCCAATCCTCTTGAGTACACTCAAATCCACAAGAAATAAACAGGTCCTTAACTTCTAGTCCCTCTATCCCATAATGTAAGATGTTATTATATAGGTTGTAATAACATCTTATATTATGGGACGGAGGGAATAGCATCCATACTATTGCATCATCATTATCAGGAAATGGAATAGACCCAGAGATGTTAACAAGATCATACCATCTCAACAACATATGTTGGTCTACACTGTGCACACCCCCTGAGAGTAAACTTGAGATTATGCCGATCCCAAGTGTTAGAGATATATTTGGTATAGGTATATTACGTAGTCTAGGATTTGTAATCTCTACCTACCATATCTCTAGGAGAGCTATCTTAGCCTCCAAGTCTTGTACCACTACTCGCCCGAGAGGCTCAATACAACATCCATCATATTCCGCCAATCTCTCTCCCTCTCTATTCTTCAACATGGTATCAGAGCGGCACGCTCTTTGACCTAGCCGCCGCAAAGTTTCCGCGCCGCGCCGCCCCCGGGGAGGTCGATCTCCATGATCTACTCCGGGGGCCGCGCAACCCGTATGAGGGTTCGTTCGTCGATCCGTTGATCCGCTGCCCTCGAGCCTTTTTTTTTCCAATCCGTAGATTTTTTTTTGCGTCGCCGGTCGCTCGCCGGCGTTTTCTTTTTTGGTTTACCGATCATAGATCGGATTGAGTCGCCCATCGCCGTCGTCCACTTGCGCCTCTACTCCAACAATGGCATCGACTTGCACCGGCCATCAACCGCACGGCACAGCCGCACGCGCCGCACACGGGGCGCCCCTACGTGCGATGCAGCAGGCTATTTCGCCTGCACGGTCTCCATTGCCGGTTCATCTTCGCCGTCATCACCGGGACTACATCGACAACGCCGCCATCGACTCCGATCTGCGCGTCGTCCACGCCATGGCGCGTACAGCGCTGCCGTCGGTCTGATCAACCGATAGCGCGCACGTCTCCGTCAAGCACGTCCCCGAGCACGCGCCTACCACTGATCGAGCCACGGGTTGCCGCTGCGTCGCCCCTTCGGGCCGCAGCGCCGCCGCCTTTGGTCCATGCTACCGGCCTCCAACGCGGCTTCCGAGGCATGTACGTCGCCGGTGGCCTCCCGCCGCTGCACCGACCCGCGCCCTGCAGCCACGCCGGCCCCTCGGGCCGTGACGTCACCGCACGCAGTCTACTTCGCCGTCCCCCGCGCACAGACGTCCGAGGCCACAATAGCGCCACCCCTTCGGCGCGGGTCACCTCCGTCCGCGCATGGTCTTCGTCACGCCGCCGGGTCTTCCTCGCCTACTTCGTGTACCGCCGCCGCGCCTCCACCCCAGGTCGCCGCTGGGCTCGCCAACCACTCCAGGTCGCGCTGGGCTCGCCGACCACCGCAAACGCCCGTCTAGGCGTCCAGCATGACCACCCCGGGTCACCGCTGGGTTAGCCGCCTTCTACGTCTTCGTCCACTACATCTCCGCCGCCAGCGTCCTTGCATCTTCCCCGACTACGACACCTGCTACTCTACTCCGACAACAGTCGTTGAGTCTTCCTCTGCTAAGTCTACTCCGACATGACGCGCCATTTGTACTGGTCCCGTCCTACGCATGCACGGTGCTGGCAACACCGCCGCGCGCCTTCGTCCCCGACGCGTCCCCGGGCCTGGCAAGCTCGGATCGGCGCCTCGCCTTCCTCGACTTCGTCTTGCGTACTCGGCTCTGGCAAACCGGAGTATGCCTTCGTCCCCGATGTGCGCCTAGTTCTGGCAAAACTAGGGTAGCACCTCGTCCTCGACGGCTCGGACTGCATCGACTTCGGCATCGACAACCTCCACGACTGCCTCGACGTGTCTCCGTCACTCTCCTCGCGCACTATGCGCTTGCGGCTTCATGTGCGGCTACCTCGACACCGGCACCCGACCACGACATCGACCACGGCAATCCCCCGCGCGGCTCCCTCGACCAAGGTTGCAGCACCCACGCTCTCAGCTACCTTGACATCGGCACAAGGGCTATCACCTCGCATGAGCACCTCGGCTTCTTCTACAGTCCAAGCATCCGCGATGCGACATCGTCCACGACCCTCATGCTACGACTGCGGGGGAGTGTCAGCCCGTTGGTTCCTACCTTCGGCTTCTCTCCAGTCTGACCGTCCGCGACGCTACTGTTGTTCACGTCACTACCGCTACGACCGCGGGGGAGTGTTAGAGATATATTTGGTATAGGTATATTAGGTAGTCTAGGATTTGTAATCTCTACCTACCATATCTCTAGGAGAGCTATCTTAGCCTCCAAGTCTTGTACCACTATATATACTCGCCCGAGAGGCTCAATACAACATCCATCATATTCCGCCAATCTCTCTCCCTCTCTATTCTTCAACACCAAGCATCAGCAATAGAAATATTATGCTAATTGACAATAACATAAAGATCCCAGAATTGAGATAGCTAAACTACAAGTGACAAACTAGTGACGTTCCCAATTCTTTGTTCTTTTGCCATTGCTAACGTTCTACTGATAGCCCATTTTAGCAGCTTTAGCAACCCACGTTACCCATTTCCAAAAACGAAAAAATGCCAGTTTCAGGACAGACAAAAACATTTGGTTCAAGAGTCCTTTACTTAGTGATCAAATAATATTTCCAAAGCTTATGATCATCAAGCTTATATATACCTCTTGATCCAAGAGGCTTAACAAGCACATATTCATATCAACCAAACTTGGAAATCCTAACCCACCAAACTCAAAATTTTGATCATAAAGATTCCAGTTAGCTAAGTGGTACTTATGATGCCCCTCATATTCATCTCATAAACAATGTGCCATCTGAGAATTGATAAGATTGATAGCCCCTTTGGGGAATTTAATCACACTACGCAGATAAGCAACTGGCTAAATAAGACTTGCTGTTTATTGATAGGATCAGTTTAGCTTTGCTGAAGTTCAGTTAAGAGTTACTTCTTGTATTTTTTTATCTAGTTACGCTTCAATGGTTGTTACGGGATCTTCTTACTGCCTACAGCTACATAACGTTACAAGAGGACGATGGGAGAATCTTACCTTTCACAAAGCTTTTTTGTGTTACAGTTTACACTTTACAGTATAAAACTCATTTACTGTATATTTTTATTGTTCTGAGGTAGTAGTAATATGTGCAGATTGATCAATTTGCGATAACTGAATTCCTCAAACTAATGAAGAGCAATGACAAGCTATAGTTTTGGATGCAGGATTCAGACAGGCTATTATAGGTTTGGATGTAGATTCTGACAGACTCAAAAAAGAAATAGATAAAAGGTGAACAGACTGTAATTTCGGAGGCAGGATTCAGATTGGGGAACTTTATGTATCTACAATTGTTCCTGTATGCCTCGTGTTATATACTGGACTTTTAAACAGGTCTTCCCACCAAAAATAGGGTACTGCGAAGGCGAGCGGTCATGATGTCGAACTTGAGGCGATCGTATGTGGACTGCAGTCTATCTATCAAATAATGGCCTGTGAAGCTCGCTCGTTCATCATGGGCAATTCAGGTCAAGAGGCTGCCGTGATGCTACCATCGATCTCTGTCTCCGGGATCGCTCTTGTCATTGCCTCCCTGGACACCGGATCCTGCAAAGCCTGGAAGGCATCTTTGTTACCAGCTTTGCTGGTGCACAACGAGGACTAAGTGAACTGTCTAGGAAATTCGCAAAAAAAAAAAAAAAAAAAAAGTGAACTGTCTAGGACAGGCTACGTTGATCAGTTGTAAGTTCGATGTGAACTGCAGTGTCTGTCAAACGATGGCATGTGAATTCATCATCAGCAACAGCAATCAAGTTCAAGAAGCCGCCGTACGTCGTACCATCGATCTCCGCCTCTACCACCCTGGACACCGGATCCTGCAAAGCCTGGAGAGCATCTTCGTTACCAGATTTCCTCGTGCTGGTCGTCCATGACCACGGCTAAGTAAGGGGATTTTTTTGGGCCACATACGCTACTTTGATCAGTTGCAAGTTAATTCTACACTGACACAAGTGAGTCTTTGCAACAGAGATTGGAGATACTGGTAAAACTGCGGGGCTACTTGCATCAGAAAAGCCCCTACAGTAATAAAAAAAAAGCACTGCAGGCTGTAGCTGGCCATAATCCATTCCGAGAGGTTCATCTGGGCTCGGGTTCAAATGTGCATATTCGATGAACCTGGTGATAGTTAAGGGAGCTGCAAGGTAGTCCAGCGGTTGTCGAGTCGAGTTCGCTATTCAGGACAAGAACAGAGTGAACGCAGCGAAATAATCCAGTGTCCGGAAGACCGAGAGCTCCGTAGCCATAGACAGGATGATATGATCGCCGCTGACGATAAGGGACCTGTCACAGTGTGGCCTACCAGTTAAGGCAACTTGCCGAGATTTGCTGCAAGACCAGAATGGTATCATCTCTCTCTGTCGTTCTTCAGTACCCGTGTGGAGGAATATAAGCACGGAGCAACGAGAAGTGCGGGTGTGTGTCAGAAGGAAATGTGGCAGCCTGCCATCATGAACCTGGGATAGATTCTGCTATACAAGTGACTGTTGGTTTCTGAGCATTTTCGGTACTCGATAGCTCTAGCCAGCCATGATCGCCATTGCTACTTGGGAGTCGGGACTAGTGAATTTGCCAAGGTGTGGCTGTCTACCGACTGTGGCAACTGCGAGAGACATGTTCCCTGACCCGCCCGTGGAGGAATATAAGGCCCTCCACAGCGTGTGCTTTTTTCGGTGCCCGAAACAGTTTTCGGGCGTCAATGACCGGTGCCCTACGCTGCCCAGGCGATGCCTCAAAAAAATTTTAGGGAATCGGAGCATGTAGAGGCATCGATGCCTCAACTTAGCAGATAATAAAATATTAAATCAATGGAACTTGCAAACGGCAGCATCGCTCCATCTCAATCATTGCCCGGGGCTATGCAAGCTCCACGACAGCCACAAAGACAAAAAAGGTTGGCCTCACTCAATTTTCTATCCTAACATGGGTCCTACATCTATTTAGGAGGAATCCAACACGCTGTGGCATCGGTGCCCAGAATTATTTGTCAGGGCATCGCTGCTCGTTTCAGATTTTGGGCACCGCCTACACTGTGGAAGGCCTTAAGCACGGAGCAACGAGAAGTGTGTGCGCGTGTCAGTAGCAAATTTGGCAGCCTTCCATCATGAACCTCAAGGACGATGCCTCGAGGTTCTGCGTCTGAACCCTCTCTTGGCGTTTTCACGTCATCTGGGCTACATTTCTTTGATAAAGGACGATTTATTACTCGAAATATCAACCATTACATCCAGCCTCTGCATAGCTAAGATGCACACAGCCGTTTATGAATCCTATATCCAAATCAAAACAAGTACATAAAGGAAAAAAGGAAAAAAGCCAACTAGTCGACAACTTCATTGGTTTCTATCCTACGGCCATATTGGGTAATAAAGTCCTTGGCCGTATTCTCCAATCGTGGAGATACCTCCATAAATAGATCGTATCTGCAAGATGATATAAAGGAGAAGCTTAAGTCAGTGTCTCTGTTTTTCGATTAAGAACCCAGTGTTTCTGTATATGCGATGCGGGGCTGCCTGCCTGCATCTTGGAGCGCTGGGCTTGATTGATGAGATGGCGAGTGCTGTGACATCCGATAAGGTGATAGTGCCACAGGCGCAGCTGGCATTTTGGGCTCATCGAGAGCTTTGCTGCGTTTGCGTATCCTAGTGGCAGTAGTATGTTCTTCCTACCAAGGAGTAGAGCTGAATAAATAGCTTGGCTCTTAAGCTAGCTGTTCACGATGAGCCAAACAAACAGCATGTGGAGTGGATGATACACTGCACCTGGGTTTCGAATTTGTGTCAAGGAAGAGCACGGGTGTGTCGTATCTCATATGCCAGCACACATCCTTAAAGAAAAATTGCACATTTTCCTTCCTCTTCTAACTCTTTTTTTGTATTGCTGATCAGAGATGGCTCAGGACTCGTGAGCAAGAGCCACAATACATTCAGATAGCAGCGCATATCTCTGTCCTGCCGTGCGATCATGTGCCAGTGACCTTCCACGCTCTGGCCTACCGATAGTGGCAACTTGTTGAGATATGTTGCAACACCAGAATGGTATCATCTCCCTCTGTCAGTACCCGTGGAGGAATAACCGAGCAGTGCGATGATGTGGCAGCCTGCCATGATGAACTGCAAGAACAATGGAGGTCATAGCCTCGAGTTCGTTCAGAGATAGATTCTGATGTCTACTGGTGTCTTCGCAGTCTGGGCTCGGAGAAGCATGCCACCTCCAGTCCAAGAAGATACAAAGGCGAAGATCAAACCATGGTTCTGATGAGATGGCGAGAGGCCGAGAGCTGTGGCAGTATCTGATGAGGTGATGGCACACGTACTTGGCGTATTCGGCGGCCGCAGGTGCTCCGTGATGCTCGCGAGCTCTGCCGCGTTGGACTAGTGGATACAAGATACTACTGTAATATACTACTACCTCCGTCCCAAGGAATAAGGCGCACGCGTATTCCAAGATGAACTTTGACCATAAAAATTGAGCAACAAAATCTTGGTTATATTATATATATGTAATTAGTATCGTTGAATTCGTATTGAAAAGCACTTTCTAATGATGTTAATTTTATACTAATAATCTTTATATATTTGAAGTAATACTTAGTCAAACAAAAAACACGTAAAACGAGGACACCTTATTCCTTGAATCGGAGGTATGTTCAAGCTTAGTAGAGCTTCACGAATAGCTTGACTGAGCAAAATGCTCGTGCTAAACAAAACAAATATAGCACATGGATGCAGTATGCATGGCTCTGGAATCTTTGTTAGGAAAAACGAGGTGGTGGCGTTGGACGTATCTACCTCTCCTGGCTTTCGGATCTGTGTCGTTCGGCCCGTGGAATGCGCTGTGGAATCAGATTACTGCATCTGCCAGCCCTCGTCCTAGCAAAATGAGGCAACATGTCATCTCCTTTCCCACTGGATACGACGTAGACTGCGTTCACACTCTGTTCAGATAACCACCCTATTGAGACGTATGTCGAATATGTATATCAATAGTGATATAATTGAATTTGTAATTAACGGAAGGTTACGATGTTAGAGTTAAACTCTGTAACTTGATCTAATATATAAACAAACTAGACGAAAGCTAGGTTAGATACAAAATTAATTTTTGGAGACGATCCAACGCCCGTGGTAGGGGAGCTGGATCGCATTGGCGTTGTAGATCTGAAGTGTCTGTATCATCTCGACAGGCTTGTCATTGGCGGTACCGTGATAATATTTGGGGAGGAGCGTTCGTAAAACATGCCCCGCAGATGTAGGTGTTCGCCGAACTGCGTTACTAAATCTTGGTGTCGTTTGATGTGACTGATTGTCCTCGGTAGATCGATTTCATGCTTCCGACATTAACACATCCATTCCATGTGCTTCCTGGAGATCGATAGTAGACCAATAATATACCAACTCCTGTTTTTAATCATAAGGCACAAATTGCCCAACTTAAAATTAATAAAGCCCCAAACAGCTAAGATTTGTTACAAGTTGCAAAACCAGATTACAACACAACGAATAACAAAGGCACAAGGTAAACAACAAAATAGCTTGTCGATGTCAAAGCCTCCTCGCGGAGCCACCAAGGAAGACACATCACATGCCCGAGGGATCCACTTGCTGCTTTGAGGAAAATCATCATCTGCAACACAAGTTGGTAGGGGACTGCAACAACAACAACACCAATCTGAGGGAGCTGCCGCGAAGAACACAAACAGGGGCAACAATCGATGATGAAGAAAGAGCATGTCACCGGGGAGCACTCGGGCAACACCACTACCAGCCAACTACCACCTCAACCACCCTTAACCGGCAATCGTTCGCCACGCGACACCCCAAGGAGGAATCGACGCCCATGACGCCGACGTCGCCCAGTCCAAAGGATTGTGGGTTTCCACCCGGGAACATGGCTAGGGTGGGGAGAACTGAGACCTCAACAACGCCTCAAGAGGATAAACGACACCTAGGGGCATCGACACTGTTGTGATGTTCCATCCGACTAGGGGGTTTCTCCCTGTCCCGATCTAACACCACCCCCCAACTATCCAAGATTCAACAGGAGCCGGCGACCAGCTCTCCAACATGAGGGGAAACCGCTGACCTTCAGATCTAGCGGATGGGCGTTGGAGCCGCCACCACGCGTCCACACCACGACCGCCACACACCTCCGCCATGCCACGCCGCGCGACGAAGGACGATGAAGTGCACCCATGGACGCTAGCCGCCAAACTCGACGACGCCGCTCCACCTGAGGCAGCCGCCCCGAAGTCTGCGCCGCTCCTATCATCGCCCGCGGGTAGCGATAGGTCGGGCCGGAACGGTTTCCCTGTGGCATCCATATCGAAATGCGTTGCAGATGATTATACATCGCAAGAATCAAAATTGCGGTGCACTAGCCGGAGGAAAAAGGCAGGGCGAGCAAAGATTTTCACAACGCAGCACGGCGCTGCAAGATGGACAGGCTCACGACTCGTGCACCGCATGTGCGTGCACCCGCGGCAGAAGGGTGTGAACGCGAAACAGCCGACGTCGCTGTTGTACGTCGAAAAAACTGTGCGGGTTCGCTGTAACTAGATTCACCTTTACGGTGACGCCACGACATGTGCAGACAATGATTATCAGCTGAAAGCTCAATTAATCTGCGATTATCGTACTTGATCCAGGAGAGGGAATTTTATAAACAAGCGTACAGCCCGCTTGACCTCACCGAGTCAAGTAAGTAGGTCAACACGCGGCAAGCAGTGAATTGCCAGGTAGCCTCCGATCCTGGATCGATCTCGCCGAATTCTACGGTTGTAAAGTAATACATTTTTCTTGTATTTTCTTTTGATCGCAGGCTACTTGAAGTTACAGCAACGGAACTATGACGATCTTGTGAGATACCTCAACGACCCGAAACAACGCGAAATATTTTTCCCTTATCTAAAGGTATAATTATTGCACCCCCATGGGACATGGAGAGACCATCCACGATAGGCCACCAGGCGCGGAAGGGCTGGCCGAGCGGCTCGTTTCCTGTTCAGCAGTTGGGCCACGTGTTGCTGCGTGAGTGGGCGCGGACGGCCCGTATGAGACAAAAACGGGATAGACCCTATCGATTCCCCTCCCTCCCTCTGCCATCCTCGCGCGCCTCAGCGCCACCGCCTCGCCTCGCGCCCCCAGCCATGCTGCCTCGCCTCGCCCGGCTCTGCCCCATCGTCGCCTCGCCTCGCAGCGCCCCCAGCCCCGCCGCCAGGAGGTCGGCGCGGAGAACCGCACGAGCACCGACCGCCGCATCGAGCCGTCGCGATCCCCTCCTCCGTCCCCTCCCCTTTTTGCTGGTCACCGGAGCAGAAGGTGTCGTCATCCACATCGCAACGGAGAGCGATCCCTCGAGAAGGAATCCATGGCGCCGCCGTCATCATCGTCCTCGGCAAGGACGCCAATCCGAGGTGAGATGCTTCAGATCCTTCTGCAGGTCATCGTATTCATGGCCGTCCGCGCGTGGGCCGTACCGCTCCGCCTCTGCTTCGTTGGGCAGGATTGCAATATTCTCTATTCCCCACTGTTCCCTCTCCCCGCCATCGTGCTCGTGTTGCTCCTGCACCAGCGCATGCTGCAGAAAAGAAGGGGCCGCCAACACAGCTAACCTGGCATGGAACGCAGGTACCCAGAGTCCTATACTCTTCCTTATGGTTTCTCTCTCCCTCCTCCCTCTCTCAATTTTTAATCTCTAGAAGTACTATTTGTTTGTGCAGATCTGCTTATCTATGCCAACATAATGTTTGACAAAAGTCCAAGAAGGTTATTCACCCTTTTGATCTCTTGATTGGGCACGGATGAAGAGTTTTTGGATGCAGTAAAGATGCAGGTTTATTTTGTTTTCATTATTTCTTACATGTTACGAATTTTGCCTTAAAGCTAGCTGTAGTTGATAGTGGCTTAAGACTTCAGTGTGGATGTGATCTTCTCACAATTATGTAGATTGCTTACTGCTATTTTCCATTGTCTGCCTATTTTGACTGAGCCAAGCGGACACATGGATTTGAGGTTATCATGCAAATCAGTTGGTGCAAGGTGAGCATTACATCTTTATGGCATGCCCTAAATGTATGATGATGGTCTAAACTGAATCTACATATGGCTCTTTGGATATTTATGTTGATCAGAGTTGAAGAACCAAAACTGAGTTATTTGGACTATATCGTGTCTTTGATTTCGGAATAAATAAGTTATGTTTGCCTAACACAGCTCTCTGTTAAGATATTTTGTGTATTTTTGTCATATGCATTATATGATTTTGATCTCTCTCACACGTGCTAAAATCTTTGTGTGTCTGCTGACCGGCACCTTTTTGTTGCAGCCGTGGCTTCAAAAGGGGGAGTGGGGGACAAGACCATGGCTTGTGTGCTAAATGGGTAGACTGGCAATGTTAGTGTGGTTGATCCTGCTGCAGAGGACTTCATGGCAGCATTGGATAGTTCCAAGGCGCACATGGTGATGTCGGACGGTGAGCATGTTTTCCCCCTGTTGCATGAGACAAATTATTTATACCTGCTGCATCTCTTGATTAGGACACATATTAGTTATGTGTTGTTTATCCATATTATTAGTTAGGTGTCAGATTGGTGTATATAAAGCACCCCACTGAGGTCATGGATTCAAATATTTTCATGTGATGGATCTCTTAGTTCTTGCATATTAGGTGTTGTTTGTTGGCCAAGAAGCCTTGGATTTTGTACGACCAATTAGCAAGGAGAAATAAGGAATTAGGCGCCGAAATAATGAGATCATGGATTCAAATATTGTTCAGTTGATTTTAATACTCCATGTGTTATCTCCACCCCACTCTACTAAAGACTGATCTGTGTGTATTTGTTGCTGATTGTGCATCACTTTTGCTGCTGTCTTTATCTTTTTATAAATGCTTAATACATTACTTGATGAAGTGTTCTTTTAAACCTGCCTTTAACAAAATGATTATCAGCGTGAAATATAGGGGCCGTGTGCCAAGGCACGCATACCTATTTTCGCTCCTTTTATGTATCACATTCCTCTGCTATACCCTCTGCTGCTCCGCACATGACATCGAATTTGTTACTGTATTGGGCTTCAGCTAATTTTATCTGGATAATAGTTATTAACAGCAGACATGATCAATTCACTTCTACACTTTGGTTAGTACACTACTCATGCCACTTATTCTTTAGCATGCTTATGCAGGTGACCTGAAGCCTCGAATTTATGTCAGCATGAGAAAGACTGCTCAGGACAGATGCCGCTCTCGCTCAACCTCTATGTATGTCCCTTGCAGGCTTTCATCTTATTTATTTGATGTCTTTTTACGTTCATTTTTTTTGAAAGGGGCTTGCTTTTATTATGTGTCTTTATAACATTGTGGCACATCAGAAAGTAGGCCTGGTTATTTGCATTTCTATTTGCATTTAACCCTCTTATGGTAAAGCCATGCGTATCGGTTTTACTTGTATGCATCTATATAGCAGCTTTGTAGGACCTGATTAAATTCTTATTTATGTAGTTTGTAGTTTTGTGAATTACCTCCTCTTTTACCACACTTCATAGTCACAGGGGATGCAAATTATTTCTCTGTGGATAACCTTTGTTTTCTTCTTTTGGGGGATACCTTTGTGCTTGTCTTTTCAAAGGTAACATCTATGTGCGAAGTGTATCTAGACACGCTACCCTAAAAATATTACCATACCTATGATAGTGGCATCTATTTTCTAGAATCGTGCAAAAGACTTATATCCATATCTATATAAATATCTGATTTTGTTGGTATTATTTCTTACCGCTTTAAAGTACATGTAACTACACCATAGTTCTACATGTTGATTTGGAAGTACTTCTACCCTTTTGTGCTTTCTGGGAAACAAAAGAAACCGTATATATATATGTTGGTATCTTCATCAAAGGGAACTTCAGTTATGTCTAAGAACCGCATGCTGCTATTCTGAACATATTTTTGCCTTGTTCTTGCTAGTGAAATACCTTTGGCTAATTTTGCTTACCGTGTGGAAAAGATGTATTGGCACATCACTAAAAATGCACAAAAGTTCCTATGTTACATATATGTTTGCATCCCAGTGATAAAGTGTCCTTCGTTGTCGCTCTTATGCTCTCATTGAAGTGTATGTCCCCCTTTTTGCAGGTGCAGTTTAATTCCAACTCTGTTATTTGCATCTCCTGACTCTCTGATCAATAGATATTCGAGCACGTGAATACCATTTCCTGGTTTTGACTTCCATTCTACCCAGCTTATTACTATATCCAATTTTTTTGGTTCAAGTGTGGCGGTTTATTCTACATTTTCAATGAATATTTAATTATTTTATAAGTATAATTAATTGTTGCTGGATAGTGGTCCGGCAGTGCACCTCGATTAATAGGTAGAATATTTTAGAATTTATTAGCATGTTTTCTAATGGATGGTTGAAGCACATCTTCAATCAATTGTTTCATGCGCTGCCAACCTAATATATTTTCTCTTTGTGGAATGTTGTGTGGAAAAGTTGGATTTCCAGTAGTATTTGTTTTTGAGTAATCTTTGACATGGCATAATTTTTAGTAGCACACAAACCACACGAAAGGCACACATGCTCTAGCCATACCTAATCGGTAATAAATTTTCACACGAGATGAGAAATAAGTTTACTCCTACCCTGTGCTCGACATTGAAATATGGAAATTCCTATTTTTTGTAACCACAGGCCCAGTGATTTATCTTGAAGCATTGATCGTATTATTTTTATTTGTCCCGTTCCTAAATTATCCAGTTAATCAAATCACATGGATGCGCAAAGCCAAGTTATATAAGCTGAAGCTGTTGTATATATGTTTTTCTAATCACGAGATCCAACCTTGGAATTTTCTTTGGCCATCAGGTCTTATTGAGTTATTAAGTTATACGAACTAAACAATTCTGAAGGTGTGGATTTATCTGATCTTGTGGTTCTTCCAGGTTTGAGCACACAACTGAACCTAATGATTACTTGTGGATAGATATACCTCAAGGCCTGAAACTTAGTCCATGCCCATATCTTCTCCCTCTACAAAAAAAATGTACATTGATTTCAGTTGCCATGAGGGTCAATTCCTTCTTTTGCACATCTGCATGCTCACCACTTTGCTGATATCACCTGAAGGCATCTGAAACAAGGTCTTTTCAGACATAGTTTTCAACACATTTCTTGCGCACTTCATTGTTTAATTTAGCATGGAAATTTATACAATTTTTGTTTGTCATGACAAAAGGTTGCTTCACACTACCTTATTGTTTCTCATTGCTTAATATGACAATTTTTTTTCTCTATGCACCTCCCTATTCCGTTAGCTCATTTATCTTATATAAGTTTTCTTTTAGAATCCTACATTCTCTTGGAGCTTCTCTTTTGCAATGCTATTTGTGCATATATCTTCGTTGAAATCAGCAACTGCATGTACTCAGTACTTCCATCAGTTGTTTCACAATTGAAAATCCTCCCTATAACCATGCAATGCATCTGGTTCTTGAATATTCAGGGCATATCCACAATATGTGCTCTATTTCCTTTCCATGTTTCTATTCCCAATATATCTCCTTCAAACTCTGTTGCAAAATCTTTACACTTTCCTGGTTGCCTAATTGTAGTTGCATTCTGGAACACAAGTTCTGTCACGTTAGTTATAGTTTTGTACTATCACAATCTTAGATTACTTGTGCTGGCAAATTTTGTTTATTACAGTTACCACGAACCATAAGAAGATGGAGCTTACTGATATTGGACTTGCAGGAAAGGAAACGCTGATATGATTGATGACCAGAGTGGGATATCCTGATGGATTCGCTCTTTTCCGGAATGGCTACAACATTACAAAATTATGAACTGAATTGAGAAAAAAGGGTATACAAGTAACATGTTGGCTATCATATTACATGTTGCTTTCCATATCCTGTAGCTTCCTTTTGGTTTAAATTGCACATTCTCAAATTTATATTCATTTTCAGCGAACCCACCATGGAAAAGATATTTATTGTGGCTCATTCAGATATGTAGATAACATTAGCTAATTGCATGCTTACATCAGCATGCTTATGGACAGCTTTCTTTTTTTTTGAGTGAAAGAGCGCTTATATTAGCTGGGGAAACCCGAGAAATTATGTTCAGTTACAAGCTCCCTTTTGAGTAGGAAAGAGACACCAAAAGACCTGGCATGCTTTGCAAGAGCATCATCACATCTATTAGAATCTCTTTTGACTAGGAAAATCGTATGATCCTGGAAAGCCTTCAGGTTCTTCTTGGCTTCCTCATACATGTTCCAGTGTTTTGATCTATCAGGTTCTTGATAGCGAAGATTCTTTGCCGCAGCCGAGCAGTCAAGCTCCATGACAATTTTTGTATGCCCTAGGTTGGTTGCAATCTTGATACCGTCAAGTGCAGATTTAGCCTCCGCCTCCTCTGATTCCCGCTTATGGACAACTTGCTATTCCTTAGTTTTCCTTGCCTAAATCAATGGACTTTATACAAGTATTGTTGTATGTCATGCAAACTAGAAGTTGGATGACTTCATTTGGGCCAACTCTGCAAACTCAGATATTAGTGTATTAATAATACTTACACTTGAGGTGCATATGCCATGCATTGTCCTAAATATGTATAGGGATGGTATGATCGGACATCCCCTCCCTTCTTTTTCCGTGACTAAATTTGACTGAACTTATGTTGTTCATTTAAGATTAGTTCAATCTTTCTGGGGTTTTATTTATTTTAATGAAACATACTGTTGTTCACTGCTTTACCAAACACTGATTGCATGGGTTCTCTCTTTTTTAGTTCATATGTGCCGAACTTCAGTTCTTGTTCTGGTACAATTTTCAGATGAAATGGTTCCACAGTTATTTACTCTAATACCGTTTTGTCTTTTGATATAGGGGATTCCAGAGCAAGCAGAGCCCCTTTTGAACCTTCTGCAAGTGGCCAATAAACTGATCCAGTTCAGGCTCCACAGTAAGCTGCAGTTCCCTCCATCAGGACCCGGTGCTAATCCCTTGAACCTATTTCCTCAGGTTCTCTCTCTTCTCCCTCCCTCAATGGATTCTCCGTGACACGGTCCAATATTTAAATTATGTCCAATTTGATCCACAGGACTTACTTATACACAGAGCTGCCCTTGTCATACCATCGTACTTGGTTGTTTATATGCAGCTTGAACAAGTGGCGCTTGAATCGCAATCTGGTTCTAGAGGTTTTCTTTGCGTGCAACAAGGACGAGCAGCTGGCTGCAAACTATCTCCTGCACCACATGAATGAGTTCGATGATCAAGCGGAAGAACCTCTGCAATAATTTGTTAGTTATAGATGACAAAATTACGAGTCCCATGCAAATGCGATGATCAATCCCGTTTGGAAGTTTGGAGCAGTGGTGTTTGTGAAAGCTGAATGAATTGCTCCATTTTAGCACTCTGGGCTTGAGGAATACTTTTCTGTTTCTCTCATTGTTGTTCTCTTTTATTTTTGAATTTTATGCTTAGTAGATACTCAAGCTGACACTTTGAGACGATAACAGGGTCTTAAAGCTATAGTATTTGTTTTACCTGTAGAGGTGCATGTGCTTCTTGCCGAGTGTTATCTCCTGCTCTTGCCGATCGCACTAAGTTTTGAGTTGAAACACAATGCAATTCGAGCCTTTTGAACTGATCCCATCGAAGCCGGAAAATGCTAAAGAGATGGGATGATAAATGTATATATGATAAAGAGATGCAAAGAGTTAAGCTTTCAAGATTGAACGAATGAGGCAAGTGCACTATAATTGTCTTACTTTTGACACTTATATGTAGTGTATTTCTCTAATTTGCTGTTGTGTTTAATCTGCATGATATTGTGTTCTTTTGCTCCTCATCCTCAACTCATAATTCTTCCCTTATTCACTATTTATTTAATGCTTGCTTATTTTCAATGTTTACAAATATATACAAAATAAAACATAGGTACAACCTTCACGGGGTCGTGCGCCAAGGCGCACATCAAAATCTAGTATTTTGTAATAACTGTGGGGTATAGGACGTGCAACCTGATTGATTTCAAGTAGCAGTTGCACTGTCAGCTAAACCACACGTACTCTATTTCCTTTTAAATTCTACAATAACTGTAGGTTACAAGGACGTGCAACTTGATTGACTTTCCAGAAGCTTCAAATAAACTACTACTCCTTGACGAAAAGAGCAAAGCTGAGACGGTAGCTCGTGCATCACTCACGTGACGCGCCGATGACCGGCCCGGCCATGCATTCCGTCGTCATACGGCGGGCCGACCGGCAGCTCGCATCGGAGTCGACGGCGGCGAGATATGGCACGTACGGTGTGCCAGCATCTCACACACGGTTTGCCCCCAGCCAGAAGAAAAAGTCTAGCACGGTTTCAGTTGGTGCTTACTTAATAATCTCCCGCCGGAACGTCTCACTAGAGGTTTTATCATTTAGCACCATTAGTTGAGAAAATTTTATCGTAAAACCATAACTCTAATTTTTCTTTTTACAGAACACCAACATTTAGAGTAATTGTATCACAAAACACATAAATCTCTACTGATCAGACTTGACAAATAATTAGTTGATAGTAATTATCTAGAGTGGCACCCAATTATCTGTACTCTCTCTCTCTCTCCTGAGCATGTTTGTGTGACAATATGAAGCCCATGGGTGCCTCCACTGCCGGGGTCCGCTGGACCATCACCACCACCGAAGCTAGATCAGGGACTGCAGCTCCATATATCGAACATGGGTGTGCTACCCGTCGGTCAAACGAGCAGCACTAGAGAGATCCCGCCGCCTCCGTCCTTGGGAACCGCGTAGGTTCAATGTGAAGCATGTGCACGGAGCCGGCAACAGAGTACGCGTGCGTGACCGTGCGGAAATTTCTCAGAGATCTGGCCTGGTAAAAAGCTCGCTGCAAGGAGGACAACGATTTTTTTTGTTTTTTCGACGACAACTGAACCAGCGTCAATCGATCAGGCCGACGTAGGTTGTCGCACGTACGGGCGACTGATGCGGAAATTCACCGACCGGCAGGCGCGCTCTCTCGACTGGTTACGTACGTATACGACCCTGAGTACCGATGGATCAATTCAAGTCGCGGTAGGTGCCACTGGGATCACGACGTACGTGTACAGCGGCGCACGGTTTTATGGTCTTTCGGCTGGAACCATCTACGGCCACATTCGCGTCAACCGGTCTATATACTACGTGGCCATGTGGAGCTGGACCACGAGATTTCAAGATTTGATCTACGGCGAGGATACGCGTGGTAGTAACATGGCCCCGTACCGAACCCTCGGTTACGTACGCACCAACTGATTCCTATAGATTTTAATCTCGGCGACGGGACAGCCAGACAATCCGCTCGTGTTCCACGATGCGGCACCTGGCTATGGTATGCAAATCAATTCACTACATCTTTTGTTATGAAAACATAAACGTGCTTATTATGGTATGCATACTCTAATCTAATGTATGCAAGCAAGACATAAAAGTAGGATTCTCGTCAGTTAATGTCCACGTTCGATACTTCGATCCGTGTGTGAACGCGGGCCGACGACTTTTAGAGCGATGATGCATATTTGTTTCGATCAAGCATCTTCATCTTCTTGTCTGCATGTGGTTAAGTTTGTTAATGCATATATCAATGATACCAGTAATTAAACTCATTATAAGAAAACTCTCTGATTACAGAATATATACCGGCCGTCGAATTGGTGGTGGAGGCCGCAACCGTTCCATCCACTCCTCCATATCTATCGATGAAGAGCATCAGCCCCGACCAAGCAGCCGTGCCGCCCGACTTCCTCTACCGGCGCCTCATCACCTCCAATGAAACGGCGCTGTGGAAACCCTCTCCTCTCCATCATCGTTCGATGGAAGGGGCGCCACCACCGCCGCCACGGCCGAGGGCGGGGCCAGCAGCAGCGGCGGCCTGTGGGGCGGCGGTCTAAGGGGTGGCTGCGCTGGATGGGAGGGTTCCTCATGTCACTATTCTCATGGATGGATTATAAAAATAAGCCGGTCGATGAAGACACGCATTGCCGGTAAAAAAGACCATCGCAGCGCCATCAAGCATTCCTAGGTGCAATTTGAAACACCGTGCTCTACAACCAATGGCTTTTGCAACAACGAAAGTTTAAAACAATTTATCATCTTAATGATAAGAGCAACTACGTTTTTATATGTAATTTACACTCACTAATATATCTGAGAGAGAAATCTAACCTAGCTTCAATCTGTTTTGTCGTGGAAACATAAGAGAAGCATGCACTAGTACAGATCGGGCCGTCGCACTGGCTGAAATAGGCTGACGCCTGATGCACACGATAAACCTAATCATCGCTATGCAAAGGTAGACGATCCTCCTCCAGAGCACATACGGTTTTCAAAACCGTGTGCGGCAGGGTGAAATATCGTAAACGGTTTTCTACAAGAAATCGTGTGCGAAAGGACACACCGTCGCACATGATTTTCGTAGTGGACCACCATCCAACTAGAAAATCGTAAACGATGTTGTTTATTTAGGCGTATATGTTGAACGGAGATTACACACCTTTGTTTCAACTAGTCGTTTGATTTTAGCATTTGTTGTAGACTTTTTTCCAATACCATTTAATTATACATTTCATATAGCACATGTATACATGTATCACAACATAGATTTGGTTTATAGCTATAAAAATGAGATATCTACACAAATAGTGCCTCTTGCAACAATGTAGTTCGTCCACCGCGCCTCTACTGCCGCCTTCTATTTGTTGTGCCTCTGTCATACGTGGAAGATGAGATTGGGCGCAATACTCACACATCGCATCGCCACCCTGAATGCGTGCATTCTCACGCTCCACATCGCTAGATTCATGGCACAAGACCGACAAACTGCAGAAAATAGTCATTGAAGTTAGACATAAGCATAGACAAGTTAAAATTAAATAGATTCAACTTCAAATTATTTGTCTTCTTACTCATAGGTGATTGTGCAGCTAAGGCTGTCCAATTATTATGCAGTGTCACCAAACTATCATTGCTATTATAAGAACATAGCTCAAGTTAATAACATCAAACATATACAAAAAAGTAGTTATCGATAGAACTACCTAGCTTACACAATAGAACATATATAGATCGAACAAAAGGTAAGATTCATTACAGAGTAGAGCCGTGCTATAAACATGCAAGTGCCTAGAGTAATAGGTATGTGATATAAACATCCAACTGTGCTTAGAGTAGATCTGTGATAAAGCTATAGATTGATCCATTCGTACAGTAGAACCATGATATAAAGATAAGGTAAATTTGCTGACAATAAGATTGTAAACCTTACTGAACCGGTCGAGGTGGTGTGCGAGGACGCGTTCGTCCGCGAAGGAGGGCCAAGACAAGGTGGCTTGACCGGTTTTGTCGGCGGCAGGCCCGGCCAACATATTGTCTAGTACATCATCGGCATTTCGTCAAGGAAAATCTCTAGCCAAAAGCTAGCTTCCGCCTCGCCGACCCGGTGAGTTTTTCGGGGACTAGAGGGAGGCGGTTGTGGAGTGGAATGAGACCGGATAAGGTCGCTGGTCCTTATTTATATGAAAAAATTTGTAGGGTTTGTAGTTGTTGAGCCACAATGGGCCTGCAAAATGGCACATGATCAATAATAGAGAAACTGTTTGTGTTTTGTACAACTCATAACGTTCTTTTCGATGTTAATCGTGTGAACTATTTTCAAGTTTTTTCCCCAATTTTTTGGCCGCTACATTATTTTGAATTTTCAACCATCACGATTATTCGGAAATATCCATTACTTGCACCTAGATAAACTTGAAATTGCTATTACAGCACCGATGTCCAGCCCTTCAACACGTAGCTTTATCTTAGCATGCAAATCCTCGCAGTCGCACTGGGGATGCTAGAACGAAAAGGATCGGAATTAGAAAAACCAAATCCCAAACTAGAGCGTATCGAACTGTACCTCGGTCGAACTGGTGGTGTCGTCGCTACCGATAGATCCGGCGAGCACCATGACCATGGCGACGTTCGGCAGTACCAGCTAGTAGGGATTTGGCGACAGGGTCCCAAAGCATATTACCCAAAGTAACGGCTAGAAATGACTAACAAGGATGAAGGAAGGGGCCCGCTATTTAAAGGCTAAATGTGCACACCGCACACGATTTTGTGGAAACAAAGACCGTGTGTGATGTCTAATTTCTTCGTATATATTCGCAACACTACGTGGTGTATATAAGGTAGAACCTACCTGAATGACTGACCACATAGATCCGGCAAATTTTCGCTGGAAGAATAAGTGATTTATAGCCTCATCATGGTGACAGAAGACATACGTTTTACTTCCTTGCCAATTACGTTTTGCAAGATTATCTTGGTACAAATCACCCCTCGATGAAGATACCGCGCAAACACCTTATTTTTAAGCGCTATCTTCATCTTCCAAATTTTCTTATTACTATCGACCGAAATATCATGTTGGATTAGAGCATTATACATCGAAGCTACCGTGAAAATACCATTCTCAATAAGATTCCAGCGAAATACACCGGATCCATGAGTCAAATGGACCGAATCCAGAGGCTAGAACAATTCATTCCATAATGCTTACCTAGGACCAATAAGGTTTCTTCCGAACGTTGCATTCAGGAGTGAAGATTCCAACACCTTAGCGAGTGTATCGCTCTTGTGCCGAACGATGCTGTATAATGTCAAACATTGCCCTCAGAGTGTGGCATTGTGTGGCCATCTATCCTCTCAGAATCAAATTTCCGATCCATCTGTAATAGAGAAAGATTCATATGGAAAGAAGAACTTCACAGCCATTATAAGACCAACCCTAAAATAAGAGACTCTTGGGTGGCATCCTTGCTTGGCGACATCAAGGCCGAGGCGCGGCAATGAGCGGATGCGGGGGCCCGGGGTATTCGCCAGCTTCCCCCTAGATTAGCTTTTCTGGGTTGAGTTGTACAGTGCGGTGTTGGTTATTTCTTGGACTTATACATATAACATTCTTTTCTATCAATGCATCGAAACACAAAGCTTTTGCGTTTCCGCGAAAAAATGCATTCAGGCCAATATACTTTTGTTCGAAAAGGGTTTGACAAATTTCATAGAGTTAATAGCTATAGCTTGAACAGCCATCTACTAATCTACAGCCAGCTCACTGAACTCGAGCAAGACGCGCGATCGACCTGCTTATTCGGTAACGAGTAAACGCTTCCTTGGAAACTTTTTTTTTAGCAAACCATCAGGAACGCCCATGCGCTGACGTGTCTCGTCTCGCCCGTCGCCGTCCCCGCCATATCGTCGTCAACTCGTCATACTGATACCGGCGCCGGAAGATAACATCGCTACATCAGCCAGCGGCGCCGACGCCGGCACGCACGTGTACCACCCAAGCCTCTCACACGGTTCCACGCTAGGCGGCGCCGCCGGGCTCGAGCGAAATCAATCTCTCGCCGGCCGAAGGGTCGACGCTGCTTTAGCTACCCTATATCTACGAATACGCCTGAGCAAGCACGGAGGCTGGACGTACGTACGTGCGAGGGGAAGAGAGTCGGCGCACTCGCGTGACCTGGCCAGAAGTTTCTGACAAATCTGTGGAGGAGATCGCGCCACGAGAAGGACAAGAACAGCCTGGTTTGACCGACCGGCAGCGGCAGGTCTCGATCGATCAATCTCAATCCGAGTCACGCGCGCGCGGTAGGCGTCACTGGGATCTCTCGACGTAGATGTACAACCACGCGCTGTGTCACTGGCCACACTCTTATTTTCGACAGTGTACGTATTATCGCCTTGCTGGTCTACGTGGACATGTGGAGCTGGACCACGACTTCTAGTAACATTTTGATCTACGGCTAGGTTTACGCGTGGCCGTAACATGGCCCCTGGGGGCCTGGCCCGCCGAACCCCCGACCAAGCACCAGCCGCTTTCGTGAGTTTTAATCTGCGATTAGCCGTGCTCGTGAACCGCTAGGTCAAAGACAAACTGACACCTTGTCGATGGAGAAGGATGGCGCGTAAACTAGGAGGAAATTCTAACACCACGTCGTTAGGATTAAGCCGGTCAATGTCCCCGTTTCGTGTGAACGCGGAGCGGCGACTAACTCGAAGAGCAACGAGCGTCTCCGCACCTTCTTTTATTTAGTGAGCTCACATGCATTCTCCATGTCCTCCCGTCACCTCTGGTAGCGCCGATCATTATACAGCTTATAGTAAAGTACGTGTTTGGTAGAATGGTAGTTTGTAACATTTAGGCAGTGTTGGAATCGATGGGCAGTGCTAACCACGTATATGCACCGGGCTATATTCTGCAGTCCGTTTTATAGCCTGTGAAGTATTAGCTGGGGCATTTTGTGCAACCTATGGTGGCCTACATGGAAGAACTATTGACATGTATCATGTATGATGCAAATTTGTGTGCTTGGGTGCATCCGGCTCTCATGTGTGTGCTAACCACTGCTCCGAAGTGGCAACCTTACCCCCATCACAATCACACTAAGAAGATAATAACTATTATAATAGACAGTTCATAACCAGTTCATCGTCGCGACCCTAACTACTATGAAAAATATTGTGCGCAAACATGTCATCATCGCAACCCTAGCTACTACGAATGAAGTATTAGTACACACACAGTTCATCATGAGTGGTGTTCTTCTTCTTGTGGGGGTTCTTCTTCTAGAGGCTCTTCTTCTTGTTGTTCTTCTCAGATGGTGGCGTGACATTTGTCTTCCCACATTGCCTGTGCCCACTCAATCCTCTTGTCCTTTCAAGCTTCGTTGTCAGTTTATTCAACACCGTGGCCACCATCAATGTCATCTGGCTGAACATCTTCCTCATCCGGTACATGGTCATCTAGGCCAAACCACAATATTCAGTTATGTAGAATGCAACCAAGGTGCGCTAAGGGTGGAAAGGATTATGATCAAGGATCTTGAATCTATTATTCAAAGCACCGAATGCTCTCTTAATGGTGATCGTTAGGCTTGAGTGTCGGAGATTGAACAACTCCTTGGGATTCTTCGGCCTGCTGGTGGTGGTGAACTTGTTGAGATGATACCTTGTTGACCTGAAGGGAGGAAGAATCCTACGGCGACAACCATAAACACCATTACCAAGGTAGAATTTTCCTCGAGGAATATTGATACCATCAGGTCTAGATATGATGTCCGCAAGGATGGTTTAATCATGCGCATATCCTTCCCAACCAACAAGTACGTATGTGAATTTCATGTCGAAGTCAAGAGCATCAAGCTCATTTTCTGGCTTGTGTAGTTCTTCCTGCCTCTGTAAGCTGTGGCCTATGCTCTCAAAACTCTGGCAGTGATGTGACTACCGTCAGTAACACCAATACATCCTGCAAGATGAACAAATTGAAGTCATATTTCTGGACCATTTATATAGATGTGAAACCATGAGAATAATTGTACGCGTGGTCACCTTGAAATATGGCATCCACCAATAGTTGTTCAGTATTTTCAGAGGTGTTTGGCATGATGGGGGTTTGATCATCTCATCTCTGAGCTCCCCAGTTGCATACAACACTCGAGAGAAATAATGAGATATTGTCTCCATGGATCTCCTGAATGTGTTGTGGATGACTGTAAACCTTTGGTTATGACCGACAACACTAAGGAACATAGCAACATGTTCTTCCACGGAGGTGTGGATGCTATCCTTCAACAATCCGCTACCACTTAGCCTTTTCACTAGTTCAAAGAATGGGGCTCTTTCATCCGGAGCATTTGTAGAGCCTCTACATCATTGTAGTTGTAGATCATGTAGTTCAAGTTAGCTACCATGTCCTAATATCGTGGGAATGACCACGACATGTACTACATGGTGTAGCACTTCATCGATGCGGGGCAAGAAAAGTGTAGCCATCTTAGGATCGAGGTGCACATGGGCACGGGGTTTACCCAGGTTCAGCCCCTCCGAAGGAGTAAAAGGCCTATGCCCTGCTAGATTGTATTGCTTGAGATTGATTACAATGGGGGCTCATCCAGTTGGCGTGGCGACTAGGAGCAGTGGAGATTGGATCGGGCGGAATCAGATCCATTCTAGGGTTTAGCCCGGAGGTTTATATGGGCACCCCCGGTCTAGGGTTACATGGAGATAAGATTGAGTATAACCGATCATATAAGGTCGGGATCCGTGTGTACCATCAACTAGTGATTGAGGTATCACGGAATCAAATTTCTTGAAAAATGAACAATCATCACATCATTGCATTCCTATATAAACACCTCCCGTCCATAAATCTAATGCAATACGGTCATGGACATAGGAATTGTAATGTTTATGATTAAATAAATGCACCAACGGGCAAACATTCAATATTAGAATAAGTTCTTAAAACATTGTGACTATGCTATTTTTAGCTTAACTCTAAAATGATGGAACACGATATTTCGAGAGAAAAATGACGGAACACTGGTTTTAAAATGGCGCAACTTCAAAAGATCTAGAATTAAATATGACAATAGGTCCGATCTTTTAAATGAGCCATCACCTAAGGGTTAAGAAGTCTATTTTATGATAGATGGGAGGAAATATTCAATAGCCGTTATGTTTGATCATATTAAAAATTGATATAGTAAAAATGGGTTCTCACAATAAATATTTTTCATATTACTAGGAAGGAATTTCATGAGTTTGAGCATTCATCTATAGATGCACCATAAAGAGCGGGTTTTCTTTCCGTAGAACTCTCTCCTAAGGTCCCACTTCAGATATCTTTTAGTGATACGTCTTTCATAACTTTTAATTTCTTCTCTCATAAGACTAAATTTTTATAACATATACTTTTTTATGTCGTGATCAATATAAAACAAACAATATCATTTTCACTCCATAAAATGTGTTCATCAGTAAGTCTATCATCAAAAGTTATGCCTTCCTGAGCTTGCGTCCATGCGCCGAAAGAATAATTGCCGGATCAACATCCACGTGTACCATCACTCTCCCTTAGTGTTAGGCATGCATGTGTAGCGACACAATATGTAGCAGTTTTTTCGTGGAACCCTCGTCGACTAATATCTCCAGATATCTTTCATGGTGACAATCTGTCATAACTTTTGGTTTCACCCACCAAAATAATGGTAGTATGTACACAACCCTGAGGTCTTGTGTATCACACCACAACATTAGTTTGGTCCATACATTATAGCAACAACCCTAGTCCATAAAGTTGAAGGAAGAGTATCTCTAACATGAAAATACCCGCCTCTTTTAGCATACTTCGATGCATCGTAAGAACAACTCCCGGACCACCATGTACGTGTAACAACAGTCGTCGCCCGATTACATCAGAACCAATAATGTCCAAAATATTAACAATAACTGCATCAAAGTTTGTACTTGAATTGTGTACACTTCTCATTCATGAATACACACAATGAACACGCCCAAGGGTCTACAGCCATGGAGATAAGATTCACATAAAACCCCTCTTTTAATAAAATACCCAAAAGTATAATCACAAACTCTGAAATCCATAAACTAACGTTCCCCTCCCATGTGCGCGAAACTTCACCACCTCCTTCGTCCCACCTTAGACATCTTTTGTTGATACTTTTTCATAACTTTCAATTTCACTCCTCATAAGAATAAGTTTTGACATATATTTTTTTTTGTCATGATCAATATAAAAGAAACAACAGCATTTCACTCCATAAAGTGTGTTCATCAATATCTCTATCATAAAAAGTTGTGCCTTGCATAGCATATGTCCACGCACCGAAAGAGCAATCGCCGGATCATCATCCACGTGTGCCATCACTCACCCTTAGTGTTAGATAGGCATGCGTGTGTAGCGACACCGTAAGGATCACTTCTCTCCGTAGAATCCTCTTCGACTAAGGTCCACATCTCAAATATATTTCATGGTGAGAATATGTCATAAGTTTCGGCTCCACCCATCAAAATACTGGCAATACTCACACAACCCTTATTCGCGGTCTTGAGTATCATGCCACAATGTTAAGTCGGTACGTAAATTCCGTGAGACAGTTCCTCTAACATCAAAAGCTATGCCTTCTTTCCGCATCCGTCCATGTACCAAAATAACCCTTGCTGGATCACCATCCACGTGTATGTGCCAACTGATGTATTTCTGAACCAATACTTTCTAGAATAGAACGACAACAATGTTTCTCGCGAAGAATGCAAACTAATCTTCTAAATTACACGCCACCTAAGGAGGTTATTGTAATTTTGTTCTCACTAGACACAATCGAATTCCAGTTCTCACGGTACATGGATGCATCTCTAGCACCGCCGTGAGGAGGCGGACGCCTTCCTCCACAGAACCTCTCTGGCTAAGGTCCCCACCTTAGATGTTCTGTCATGGTGAGTGCGTCGCAGCTTTTGGTTTTGCCAGTCAGAACAAAAGCAGTACGCAAGCAACGTTTTGTCGCGATCTTGAACATCGTAGCAACACCGCCAGCCCCATAAAATCGGTGGAAGATAGTATCTCTAACATGAAAAGACCCGCCTCGTTTTGCGTCCGTCCAAGCACCGAAAGAACATCTCTCGGGCCACCGTCCACGTGTATCGCCACTCGTCGACCGATCATATTGCAACCTATACTTACCAAAATATTGACAATAACGGTTAGAATTGTGAGGAGGCGTACGCCTTTCTCCATAGAACCTCTCTGGCTATGGTCCCCACCTTAGATGTTCTGTCATGGTGCCCCATCACAAATTTTGGTTTCGTCAATCAGAACAAAAGCAATGCGCAAGCAACGTTTTGTTGCGATCTTGAACACCGTAGCAACACCGCCAGCCCAGAAAATCGGTGGAAGATAGTATCTCTAACATGAAAAGGCCCGCCTCTTTTTGCGTCCGTCCAAGCGCCGAAAGAACATCTCTCAGGACACCGTCCACGTGTATCACCACTCGTCGACCGATCATATTGCCACCTATACTTTCCAAAATGTTAACAATAACGGTTAGAATTGTGTACACATGAATTGAGGCATAGCCGGTGGTTGGGATGGGATGATCCGCCGAGGTTCGAGTGTCTGCACTCGCATCTGGGTGTCGTCCACGCAACCACTTATATAATAAAATAAAAAGAGCACTTTGATTTCTTCCCTTAAACCAACCATTTTTTGAATTGTTTACACTTCTTATTCATGAATACACAGTCATGAAGATAAGAGTGGCATAAAAACTAACTCTCTTTCAATAAAAAGAAGGAAAAAATGTATAGACAGAAAATGTGAAATCCACAAACTGGCGTGCCCCTCCCCTCCTCCCATGTGCACGAACCGTCCCCACCTCCGTGGTGGCGCCTTTAAATAACCACCACCACCCCACTCCCCCACCACCGCTTCCCTTCCCTTCCCACCTCCCATCCCCAAAACGCCAAAACCCAAACCCCACTCCGCCGAGAAGAAGCGGCGCAATGCTGGAGTCGGCGATCCCGGCGCTGTGGAGCACCGTCCACGGCTGGTTCACCCCCGCCGTGCTCTTCCTCGTCCTCAACATCGTCATCGGCACCATCGCCGTCAGCTCCAAGGTCACCTCGGCGGCGGGGGGCGCGGAGGGGGCTGAGGGTGAGGCGGCGGCTGGAGCGGCGGCGGGCGGCGAGAAGAGGGGCCTGTCGCGCGTGCCGTCGATGGCGCTCGACCGGCTCCGGTCGTTCCGGCTCTCCCGCCACGCCGCCGCCGTCCCCGAGCCCCCGGTGGCCGGGTTTGTGGATCTGGGGCTCGACGAGTACCTGCCGCCGCTGGAGAAGGAGGATGCGGCGCTGGAGGAGGAGGAGCATCAGGTCGAGCAGGAGCAGGAGCACGCGCACATCGAGCGGAGCATGTCGGAGGCGGCGGCGGAGCCGGAGCTGCCGCGGCTCCCGGCGCGGCTCCGCAAGTCGGCCAGCGACAAGTCCGCGTTCGCGCACTTCGTGGTGGAGGAGGACGTGGAGGCGGTGGAGGCGCGCAGGCCGGCGACGACGAGGGACCGCCCCCGCCGCCCCCTCGTGGTAGCGGAGCCGGAGGAGCCCGTGTCTGAGGAGGAGCCGGAGGAGGCTGCTGGCGAGGTGGACGCCCGCGCGGACGACTTCATCAACAAGTTCCACCACCAGCTCAAGCTGCAGCGCATCGACTCCTTCATGCGCTACCGGGACACGCTCCGCCGCGGCCAGGCCACCACCCAGCAGTAGAGCGGTGGAACCCGGAGGAGCAGCAACCCGGGGAGGGGGTGGGGCTAGGTGGAAGACTGAGAAAAAAAATCCGGGGAGGAAGCAGAGGACATGCCGACATGGTCTCTGGTACCTTCTTCCCCCCTTCCCCCCTTCTGTTTTGGTTTCTTCTCCCCTCACCTTGGATTGGATGCTAGTAACATGTTCTAGTTTTGGATAAAAGCTCCGCAATGTGGTACCATCATGTCCTGTGAATTACTACAGCTATATGCGGAGGCCTTCGGGAAAGATATTGGTAGTGTAAATTTGTTCCCTGTTCTTCAGATTCTAGTGGTTTAGCTCTCTGAAACCGTGTCCAGTGAAACTAACCCATCTCTGCAGGCTTGTATGTATGACCAAAGTTAAGGTGAACATTGGGTTGCTGTCATTAGTTAGCAATAGCAATCTTCTCGCGAAATCACCATCGAATTCATCCGTTCTTCCTATTGCGCAGACGTGCTAGTGAGCGATCGCCCAGCCCAAACTTTTTCTGCAGGTTGCTGACACTCTTGTTCAGCGATTCTTCACCAAGATACGCCATGTTTTTGCAAGTCATCAATCACAGATTCTTAAAAGAACAACAAATCATTGCTGGTGCCTTGAAAAGTTTTCATTCAGTTTTAGTAGCGCCACACTGTGCATGATCCCTCTGGATTCTGGAAGGTACGGACAAGCTTAACTCCATTAGTTTACTCCTTGCTACGCTGCTTGACGGAGGCGGAGAGGGAGCTGGATCCTCTAACTTGCAGCTGAAAAGTTAGAGAAGCTACAGTACTCTAACTTTCCTTCTTTCAAACCATATGATTAAAATCCAAATAAATTAATTTAGTTTGCATAATACAAATTAATGTTATGCATTTGAAGTAATTACATACAGAGAAAATTATGATGTAATAAAATTTAGTTTAATTTTTTAAATATCTACAGTACTTACCTTTAGTAATTAATCACATTGCAAAACAGGGTGATTATGATACAGGGGCCTGACTTCCCAACCTTATTTTCCCTGACTTGTCTTCTTCACGTCAGAGGATCCCGTTCCGGCGGAGAGGTGTCGTCCCCTTGCAACTGCAACGACCGGTCTACCCTACGCCGTCGTGTTCGGTCGCTTTCCCCCTATTTATTTTACTCGCCTTCGCCTGGACGGTGCGGGGGTTTCACATGGAAGGACGGACGGTCGACATTGCGTCGACGCCCAACGCTTCAGCCCCATTGGTGGCGACACTTGCTGCCTGCGTGGTTGCGCTTAGCTTAATGCGGTTCCGGTCGGCGTCTGATGCCGATTGCGGCCTTTCTAAATACAGTTAGCCGTTTGACTCAAAGTACTCCTCCTCTAAAAATTTATCCTATGATGGTTGTCTGATTTGTACGATTGATTTCCATATAATTTTTTTCTAACCAATCAGTAGACTTCGTAGCAAATCTAACATTCACTGTCCTTCTAACCTGACAATTGCCTGATTGTTGGAGCAAGGTTAGCAGCAATGAGCAAAGGCAATTTAAGCATGTTTTGTTCGAAGGATTTTCAGAAGAATCTCGTAGGATTGGAACCTCCAATTTTTTTTATGGATTGCGGTGTTGACCTTGTTACCAGCAACATGACATGACACACTGTTTCTAGAATACTTTGAATCAAACACGCCGTAGCTCTTTTCAGTACCCATTTGCTTTTCGCGCGTGCAGTGGAATCAAACGAATTGCGGTGCATATGGAATCCTATATGTTGTTGCAATCCAAGTTTTTTCCGTTCCTACATGTTTCGTATCGTACGAAGAATTACGTAGGCGTTTAAGGTGGTGCTAACCGTGAGAGGAATATCTGTGTGGCTTTGGTTAGTGGGCTAGTGGCTGCTGGTGTAGAGTAACCGGGACCCCCTTCCCGCGAGATGGTAGACATCGACAGCACCCAGCTGCGTGCTGTACCGCCGCTGTTCCAAAACTAGCAGCAACTTTGCTGATGAAAAGTGACATCCTGATTGTAGCCGAGTGCCTCCGTTCATACGAAACTCCGAAGTCCAAAGTGCGCATTTCATCTGGAGATAAGAACAGTCGCACGTATCACATTTCCCCCCGTTTTATTTGGTGGTAACTTCCGCCTGTTGTTTCAGTCTCTTTTCTCGTATACAAACACAGATTCAGACTACGTACAACTCTACTGTGTATGGTTGTACGTACGTATGTGTGGCAGCTAGATACTCCTCCGTCTGCTGTTTCCCTACATAGGTAATGTGTGGTGCGCATGCGAGGCGTAGACATCGGATGCCCTCGACACAACAAAACCAAATGGGATGAATGAAGGGTGTCTTTTTTGACTAACACATGATGCTTTCTGGCGAAAGGTAGCCGGTGCTGCTGAATGATTGGATCGATTCTCCTCCTACTAGTCCTAGGATTGGAAGATTGTGAGAGGAGGATACGTGGACAGCAATCTCATCATGTTAGAACAAGAGGATAACCACATTGCTTTTCAAATATTGCACGTTCATTTCCATGTTCCAATCGATCCCTCTCTTGCGAATGCTCGATACCACCATCAGTCTAGATCGACGGTCCCAACAAGTACATCACGAGTTGAGTTACAGATTTTCCAAATGTGGAAGCAGTCTCCTAGTCAGACGGTCAGACTGAACCGAACCGAGTTCATCTGAATCACAGTGAAGTGAATCCCCAAAGGCCAAAGCACACGGACCCTATGTTGTTTGAAGACAAGCTTGGCAGCCTCAATCGCCCGTGCTCAACTCGCCCGACGTTAGCACAGCAAAATCAGGGCAACATTGTGACATGCATAAATTCAAAATAAAATACAAAATACGAGTATAATTTTGCTGTGTGCAACGGAAGCAAAAGACCAACTCGATCAGTGCCATGAAGCTCATGCAACCCACTGACCAACCAAACTCTGGCCAGAGACACTCATACACAACCACCACCACCACGTACGTGCTGTCTTAGTCTTACCATTGATAGAATGGAAACAAAAGCAGTTTTGGCCCATATAGCTTGAAAACACAGGATCAGCATTCGGCAACGATCGGAGATAGCAATGTAAATCTCGCTGCCCTAGACGGAAACCCTGGAGGAGAAAGAAACAGGGGCGAGTCTGACGGGAAATTCAGGCACCAACTGTGCTTCTGCCCGAATCGGATAGACACGGCCACGAAGGCACGCGCGGCTCGTTGTGTAGCACGTGCGGCCGGGCCTCGCTTTCCCCATCGCCGCCGGTGTCTGAAAAGTAGACACCATGACCCATGGCTCCCTCCGTTCTATAAAAGTGTGTCAACTTTATCAAAATTTATATGTATCTAGACACTATCTACTAGTTACATACATCCAAATTTTAATAAAATGGAGATATTTTTGATGGCACGGAGGGAGTACTCTCCGGACCATCGATGAGCACGTACCGGTCGAAGAATAAACCTCCGACCCAACCTGCAAAAGTTTGTTCCTACTTAGCATGTAATAACGATTTTAAGTCAATCTCAAGCTAGTTTTAATCTAAAAAATAATAGAATTTTTAATTTTCTTGAATGTAAAAGGAACAAAAAATACATCGACAATAGATAGACGTAATAAATTAGCATTTAATATTTCTTTAACCACATTACAGGGAAGAAATCACATCCACAACATACAACATAGAAAAGGTCTTGAATCGCCCTGCTAGATATGCCCTGAGGCTGAGGAGAATCTTAGCTTGTGTACATCGAAGTTATTTATTTTAAAACTCATAAATGTTTACGTATTGATTTTGCTACTGCTGCATGGCTGTTCTAGGATTACCTTTTGGCAGGCAGGTGGGTAGAGCTCTGCGAGGGAAATACATTGGTAGCTTAAAGCCTGAGTAAATTTGTTGCCCTGACCTCCAGATTCCAGCAGTTTAGCTCTGTGCAACCGTGACCGATGAACTAACCCATCTCTGCAGGCTTCTACTAGGAGTAAACATAGTGCAGTTGCAGCCATTAGTTAGCAATGACAGTCCTGTCTGCACTGCGCTGCAATTCACCACCGAATTCCCCTGCCCTTCCGTGAGCAAGTCTTCTGCAGGTTGCTGACACTCTAGGTTAACGATTTGTTACCAAGACACGACATGCGTGGTTAGTCGTCGCCGATCAGAAAGCAAAGCATGGTGCTGTCTTGGAAAGTTCATATTCAGGACTCCTTTCATTTAAAAGATAGGAAAAACATAAGAATAGGAAAGGTATATGATTTGAATGGCATGGCTACTTCAATCGTATAGGAAGATGAAGTTTGTTTGATTGTAGCAAAGGAATTTTTCCATGAGGTATGAGCTAATGCTTTTTTTCTATAGGAATTACACTACAAGATTCCTATATGAATTTTACCTATAAGATATGTTCCTATGAATCAAACAACATGTATAGAAAATTTTCCCATGAAGCAAATCCTACATAATTTCTATGCAAATTCTTTGAATCAAAGGAGCCCTCAGTTCTAGATTTCTAGGAGTACATTGTACATGATCCCTGTGGATGGTACGCACGGCCAGGGTTAACTCGCTAAATTACACACATATGGTATTGCTGCTACTGCGTGTCATCAGTCACCACACGTCCTGAGGGCTGAGGCGGAGAGGTGTCCCCTGCAACGACCGGTCTACCCTACGCCGTCGTGTTCGGTCGCTTTCCCCTTATTCAACTCGCCTTGGCCTTCGCCTTCGCCTTCGCCTGGACGGTCCGGGGGTTTCACATGGCGTCGACGCCCAGCGCAGCAGATTTGCTTAATCTACTGCCCATTGGTGGCGACGCCTGCTGCTTGCCTGCGTGGTTGCGCTTAGCTTAATGGGATTGCGCCATTGCGGTCGGCGTCTGATGCGGATTGCGCCGGTTGTAAATACGGTTAGGTGACGGTTTAGCGTGAGGAGAATATCTCTGTGGCTTTGGTTTGGTAGAGCGATCGGGTCCCCCCAACGCGATGTGTGCGATATCGACAGACAGCACCCAGCTGCGTGCTGTACCGCTGCTGTTCCGAACTACTATCTCAGCAACTTTTGTGAGAAAAAAAAGCACATCCTGATTGTAGCCGAGGGCCTCCGTTTCATATGGATCTCCGAAGCTGAAAGCGAGCATTTCATCCGGTGATACGAGCATCTCTAGCGGACACCTTGTATCGGCTTAGGCTTTAACATCAGGCTGATATAATAAAGTTTTTATGAAAAGCCGTAAGCCGCAGCCATTATGAATCTCCAAAGTTGACGTGCGCATTTCGTCGGGAGATAAGAACAGTCACACTTATCACATTGGGCTTGTGTAGCTAGAAGGACTGCTCCATTAGATTTGCGCCTAGCTCAATCGGGTGGAAGAGTACATATATGTACAAAGTACAGTCTGCTGAGAAATCCCGTCACACAGATTAAGCTTCTGAATTTTTCTCACTTTATTTAGAGGTCACTTCTGCATGTTCTTTCAGTCTTCTCTCGTACAGTACAAGAAACACAATTTAAACTGAGTGTCAAGTCACAAGGATTACGTACAGCTCTACTGTGGTTGGTTGTACGTATGTATGTGTGGCAGCTAGATACTCCCCCGTCTGTTGTTCCCCTACGTAGGTAATGTGCGGTGCACATGCGAGGCGTAGACATCGGATGCCCTGGACACAACAAAACCAAATGGCATGAAGGGTGTATTTTTTTACTAAGGGCATTTCAAACGGGACGGACGCATTTCGAACGTCCAAAAGTGGTTGCGAGTGTCCGTTTGCGTCGTTCCGCGGATATATTTTGTCCGCGCGTCCGTTTGCGTCTGGGTGTGCTCCCACCGGGGCGACCCATATTTAGATTTGCAACGTATTTAAAAATATAAAAAGTAGTACATTTAAATGCATAAAAACTATACAATGTAGATCTAGAAACCTAGACTACTTGTTTCCAGACGGGTCGGCCCCGTCGTTGCGTTGCTCCATCGCCTGCTTCTCAGCCGCCTCCTGTGCGGCTGCTATGGCTCGGTGCGCCGCCGCGTCCTCTTGCAAGCACTGCTCCAGCCTCGCGTTCGCGGCGTCGTCCTTGAGCGTCTCGAAGGACTCGACTATTGCTCTCTGCTCCGCTGCCCTCTCCTCCGGTAGGCACATCGTGGTCATCGGAAGACCATGATATGCCTGGAGTCGGACTCCTCGCGGCCGCGGCAGCCCGCCGGCCTGCGCCTGTTCCATCCGGGTGTCGAACGCCGCGTGGGCCGCCCGCTCCTCCGTCGCTTCCTTCTCCGCGTTAGCCGTGTACTTGGTGTTCCCGACCGGGTCGAGGAGGTCGCCCGTGCTGTCGTCGGAGTCGAACTCCTCGTCGGAGCTCGAGGCCGGGGGAGGTGGAGTGGGAGGTGTAGGTGGAGGTGCGGCAGCCTAGCCGCGGCCGGCGTTGCTCATGGTGGTTGCGGCGGAGTCTGAGCGTCAGCGGCGCTACGGTGGAGGTTGTGCGGCGGCTAGGGTTTTGTGGGGAGGAGATGAGATGTTGGCGCCCCTGTTTATATAGATCAAAGGCAGGGCGACGGCCGCGGCACGCGTGGCAACGCCATTACTTCGTGCGCAGAGATAGGCGACGGCCGCGCGCCACGCGAGGCATCGCTATTTACGCGGCCGCGATCGCCGAGGCGACGCCTCGGCGCCGCACTAGCGGAGAAGACACATCGACGCCGGGTCACCGCCGGGCGGGCGACAAAACGTCCACTCGGACGCAAGCGGACACTTTCCGCGTCCGCGCAGCATCCGCGAGACTCATCCTGCGCGTATATTTGGGCCGGGTTTGCGTCTCCGCGGACGGTCCTGGTCACTTTGCGTCGTCCCGCGGAGGTGGCGCGGACGCATTTCCGATCACGGCCGCATCGTGCGGCTGGAAATGCCCTAACAAACACATGATGCTTTCTGGCGGGCGCCGCTGAATGATTGGATCGATTCTCTGCTCTCTTGTAGTCTTGTTACTCCTACTAGTCCTAGAATTGGAGGATTGTAAGAGGATGATACGTACGTGGACACCAATCATGTTAGGAGGTGTGCTTAACTGCTTGAGTGTTAATTGTTGCGCAACATCATTGCCCTAAATCGAATCCGTCTTGGATTCGGTCAACTGTGGTGCGTCATGTGCAAATGCTCAAGATCACAATCACTTTAGACCGATACTAGACGGACACGCGAGCTTCGCCTCGCCGCCTGCCTGGGGTTGTCACACAACAGGGCTTGTACGCTGTATTTGGTGAATTCTTTACATACATAAAACTCGGTCTGCATGGAACTTGGCACAATGTGTTCACAATTTTGATTGTGATTATGGTTTCTACGTGTCTCATGTGTTGATGGCTGGTGTAGTTTTGTAGAACACAATCTTTTTAGTATCTACCCAAAAATATTTTAATATGATAACACATCACAATGGGAAACATGTTGCAGATAAGATTGATACATACAAAGAATGCTGTTATACCCAACAATCAGACTAATATCACTGGAATAAAGTTAATAATGAGGAAGCTTTAATAAAAAAATACTTCAAAATTCGAGCGCTATAGCTACATCGTGTCCAGTATAAATGTAACAAAAGGGGTATAACTGGAGAGCAATTAACATAGGAGAAAGTGTCCCTTGCACCAAGCCTGCAACGGTCAAGCAAAAATGTGAAAAAAAAAGACATGCTCGACCTATCCATATATGTCATGAAGCTGCTTAGGTTGCAGTGTAAGAGAAAATAATTAGTTTTGAATAACAATAGGTCTAAAACTAAACATTAGGCACATCGGCACATGAAATATGGATCACATGTGTTCCAACACGTTTAGGGAAGTACACATATATGAAATAGGTACATCCAAAAACCTGAAAAATCAAAATTCCAAGTTGAGACATAGGTGGGTCCAAATCCACCCGTTTGGCTATGAAAATGGGAAGATAGACTGTCAAATCCAATGTAAGAGCCGACTGGGAAATTAAAAAACGGCATAAATTGTAGCGATAATGAATCTGGAGATGTAACTTGCAGCGATATGGTGTGTAACTCAGATAGCTGAATCAGATCATCATATGCTTGTTTCATAGAGCTAATATACAAATAAAGGTATAGCCCACTGCACCCACTGCCTCCAGCCCCATGGCCATCAACATGGTGGTTCCTCTGCAGCAGAGGGAAGATGGCGCAAGCGGCGATGGGAGAAACTGATCCGAAAACCAGCACACCTCAGATCGGCGGCCCGCATCCATCCCGCCTCTGGTGACACGCCACCGTGGCCATGCCAAAAAGAGCAAAAAGGAAGCAAAAATTGCTTCCAACCTAACTCTACAGATTCACACCTCCCACCTACTCACCGCTGGCCACCGTGGAAGCACCGGTGTGCCTCCACCCACATCGCTGGAGCGGTGGACGGAGATAGACAGAACCAACTGGCTCTCCGGCTAGGGGCAATGGGGCCCAAACTAACGTCCAAGATAACTCCTACTCTGGATTGAATGGCCCATGGAGCTCGTGCGGGAAGGGGCTCAGCAGGCTGGGTATTCACCACGCTTAAAGCTTAGTTTAATACTCAACCAAACGCATCTAATGAAACAATTGAAGGGCGGGAAATGAGTTTGTTCTGCAACCAATTATCTTACTTTGATAGTTCAAAAACAACTGTTGTCAAGTTTAGGGGGAGTGCACATGACCAAATTGCATTCTCTGAGATACTTTTAAGCAAGAAACCCAACAAAATTAGCCATCAACTCACGATAACCCTGTAAACTAACAATATTAAGATCAGTAAACAACAAACTACATTTATTTTGCTCATACAAAAGTAAATAATTGCGGCTATCCTCGCAGCTTAGCATTGTATAAGAATACATGTTATGTTACTATCCCACCAAAAAAAGATGCTACTGTTACAGAAACATGAACATGGCTAGGTAGTACTATATACTAATATACACACATAATGAGAAGTATTCATGTACATGTGCAAAGAGGAAACAGAAAATAGCTGACCCTTTCAAACTTTTGGTACATATACAATGAACTCAGGAACAACAAAATATCCAATACTCTTGTAGCGTGTCACCTTCTATAAGGGCTGTCAAAATAATAGAAGAAACAGATAAGAGACTGCACAAAAGCGTCGATGGATCTGTAACCTGAAATACATGAACCAAGACAGATTAACATTAAAAAAAATCTTGTAATCATATAGAAATCTATGTGAATCATTTTTAGATAGCGGGCTAGCTTTAGATACAGCCTAATTGGTTCTTTTGCAGTAAAAGAGAAACTAAATTTGAATGATTCAAAAAGAGTATGTGTCGAGTAATTAAGACAAAATCCAAGTTTCTCAAGCTTTCCGTTACTCAAGAAATGAAGACACAAATTGGTCCCTGAACCATAACATACTAAAAATCATATTCAGATCAGCTTTTGAAGTACACGGCTACTGAACTACGAATCAGTTTCCAACTGCAGCAATATTCTTCAGAACGCTGCGATCTGAGTATATAAGATAATCCTTCTAAAATATAGTAAATTAATTATCTAATTACACACTTATAGTCCTCAAGTAAGTTCATTGATATATACTACTGATAAACATAGAAGTAGCAAATAGACTTGCAATGTAAAAGCTTACAGAGCAAAAGCCACATAAATGTGTGTGAAAGAAGGGAGATACAGTATGTTGAAGAAGGTTCAAGGTACTGTAATACAGTAACTGGTGAATGGAAATACCAGCGAGCTAAACATTAGCAAAAAAATGCCATAGTAAATCCGAATGGAATTTCAGTATTGAAGTTATAGTGGATCTATTTACCTTAGTTTGACAAAAGCATGCTATTACATAAAGATGAGAATGAGTGATGATTTCTGCATACCAATGAAATGTGACACATTCGCAATTATATGAAATCGCGGGAAGGCAAATATCAAAAAAAATATCCAGAATTCTGAATCGTTCTTCCATCTCCGTTCTGCTACATCATTCGATCAAAAGTCTGAAATTTTAATGATTCAGCAGATGCATGCACAATCAATATGGCATGAGATCTCTAGGAAGCACATTGCATGTTTATCTTTTGTTCTGAAACTAACACGGACAAAATGCTACTTGGAAAGGAGAACCATACCATGGTGAGTTCCTTGGGAGAGCGCGTAGAGATAGGAAGATGTGGACAGTGCCGAAGCTTCACCCTGCTGATTCGTAACCAATTTGAGATCAGCACATACAGTGTCATAGTTTAGAAACTGGTATCCAGTACAAGCATCGGATGGACTAAAGCACAAAACGAAATAATACCAAACAAGAATCAAAGATTTCCTGTGATTGGCCAATATGTAATACCCAAACCATGGGACAACTACCGTCTATTCTTACAATCTTATATTATGTGATTTGTATTTATATTAGTATTTGGTATTATTAGTCAGGCAGGCTCCTTAGTTTATGCTGCAACAGTAAGAACACCATTTTGCTAAGCAAAGTATATCAAATCTTTTTGTTGAAATAAAAAATACTATATCGTTTATTCATCAGCAATGAACATACGAAGTGCAAATATCTGCGAAGGGCATGGCTCCAAGATGAGTTACCACTATAAGTTGCCAATATTTCGAAAGTCAGGGCAAAAAGAAAATTAATCAAGGTTTCATGAAGATATCGCACATTTTCAATACCTTGATGTCCAATTGGCTCTTATGCCATCACAACTGATTGGTATCCCATATCCTACCTCTCAAACTGCTTGGTCCGCTGAACAGATAGGCTGTGAACACAAGGTCAATAACCTGCAAAAATCCTCCATGTGCTCACATCAATCAAAACAGAACCGGGGGACAACAATGCAATCTCTCCTTTTCTATTGTCCAGGCACCCAGGAATCTACACATCTTTATCGAAGAAGGCATCTACACATGCCATGACAACTTACGCCAACTCCCAAAACAACCATGGAATACCACATAGATCCCCTAATTCGAGCAGTTTAAACTAAGTAAACCAGTGTAGCCTTCAGAGCCCAGGGAAGCAGGGCAGGGCTAGGGGAAGCGAAATCGGAAGAGGTGGAAAGGGACTCACGGTCGGCGGAGATCTTGAACTGCTCGAGCGAGGGGATGCTGGCCGGCTTGGCGACTGCCTGGGCGTCCCCGCCGGCGTCGCAGTGCACGACCCTGCAGCGCCTCCGCCCACCGGCGGCGACGACCCTCGGGCACGCGGAGGCGGCCCCCGTGGATTGGCGCTGGTGCCAGAGGCGGTGAATGCGCCCGCGGCGGCTGTGTCTGACATCGCTCCCGCCATCATCAGACTAACAGAAGCAGCAGCGGCGGGCTTCCTCCCTGCCTCACGGAGGAACCTAGCCCCGGTCGAGAGAAACCCAGCCCTCGGTCAAACCGCATGGAGGAAACTCAAAGACTCGACCAACCGATCAAGGGAAAAGAAAGAGGTGGAACGGACGGCACCGTCCAAAGCATGAGCGTGAGGCAGCTGTTTCTACACGGGCCCACAAACCACTGGCCCATCAGCAGAGACGGCACATCGTTACCTGGAGGCTGGAGCGGCAGAACGCTGAGAATCCAGCGCATGCAGAATCGCTGCAGCCCATGGAACCCACATTCAGAGACACAAAACGCAGAGATGACACGTATAGGGGCTGAGAATGCACCAATTCTAACAGCATTACTTCTTGTATCTAAATCCTACAAGGATCATCAAATCGTTATAAATTTTTCAAGCATTTTTTTAATTAAAGGGGGCACACGGCCCCCAATTTCATTGAATAAATTGGAGTCTGTCATATAAAGTAGAGTAACAAAACAGAGAGTCACAACAGAAAATCACCTGCTACTCAAAGACACCACTACCACACAGGTTTAAGCACGAAACTTTGAAGCTAATTCTTATTACCACTTCTCTTTAGAACATAAGGTCTTAAGACTTTAGAAGAAGCATATAGAGAGACTCCGGGGGTAGACATAAAAACCATGCATACACATAGTTGAGCTAGCTCTATCAACCGTCGCAGATTTTTCTTGTCACAGGAGCCCATCCCCTCCCAAAAATTTCTTTTGCAATCCGTTTCATCCGCTCAGGCACCCGTGGCACAGTTCTTCTGACCTTTTCTTTCTGAAAGATGTACCAGTCATCCAAGAGGCTGCACATAGGAAACATAACATCAGCAGAGTTATTAGGCATTTTCCTTTGAAAACAAGAGGAGTTTCTTGTTTTCCATAAGTTCCAAAGTAAAGCTGCAACACCTAGCATGAACACTACTCTATCTACACCCAAAAATTTATGTAACCGGTTCTAGCAAAGATCATAAAAGTTCTCAGGTTTATTCTCTATCCCTAAAGCACAACTGGCTACACTCCAATTATATCTTGCCAAGGGACACTCGAAGAACAAGTGATTAATATTTTCATTACCACCACAAAATTCACATAAGATACTCCGTTTCCATCCAAACTTAGTCTTACCAAGTGATTATGTCGAACATTTTAGATGTAGTTGCATAACCTATCATTTCAAAAAACAACCTAGTGCCATAGAACCGAGGCAACCCACTCACCGACCAACCAAACTTAGTCTTACCAATGATAGAAACTAGTCCCTTCGGGGACATCCGATAAAATTGGAACAATGATAGAAACTAGTAGAAACGAAAGCACTGGAGGCCACACAGCTTTGAAACACAGGATCGAGCAACGAAACCGGAGATATCAAAGTAGATCTCGCCGCCCTAGACGGAAACCCTTGATGAGAAAGAAACATGGCAAAGTCTCGACGGGCAATTCAGGCACCAGCTCGTGGTTCTCCCCGAACCGGATAGACACGGCAACGCCGGCACGCCCGGCTCTTTGCGTAGCACGTGCGACGCCTAGCTAGCTACCGCCTCGGCGAGTTACTTCAGCTAGCGGGGCCCCGCTAAATCCTCTTGCTGCCGGTATCTGAAAAGCAGACACCACGTACTCTCCCGCCTTTGCCACACAAAATAAAACGTCGGAAGATTTTGCTTGTGTACTACAAATAATAGAGCATCTCCAGTCGCGTCCCCAAATAAGGTTTGGGGGACCGCGGACAAGAAATAGGAAAAACACTGTTCAGTCGCGTCCCCCAAAGCTGATTAGCGCCTCATTTTATGTCCGGCGTCCCCGGTAGAGACTCTATGACGCCGGACACAAAATCAGCGTCCACATGCATGCATGCAGCCCCTATTCCCCACATGCCATTCTCTTTCCCCACACTTTCTCTCACCTACTTTTCCCACATGGGGTGGTCCCCTCTATTAAAATGCATGCATCCGGACGCTGTTTGAGGGACGCGGCTAGGAAGGGCCCTTTTTTTGTACAGATTTTTTATCTCTTTTTGTCCGGCGCGGTCCCAAACGTCCCCCAAATCATTTGTGTCGGACGCTTTTTGAGGGACGCGACTGGAGATGCTCTTATTTTGCTTCTTCTAGGATCAACCTTTGGCTGGCATGTGGGTGGGGTACCGAGCCGTGATAGAGTTCGGTGGAGCCGGAAAATGAAGCTCCGTCGAAAGTGTCCGATTTATACTGTAAAAAGTTTCGACGATCCGTGTGTTCTATCTGTCGACATTAGTTTTCAGTAGATACCCGAACCTAGAAATTACTCGGTTAAGAACATCTCTAACCGAAAGAGCAAAAGTTAGCGGAGCAAACGAGACCTCCCTATACCCTAACTCCCCATATATACTTGCTGCTATAAAATTTCGCTGCCTATAGCGGATGTGCTATACTTACACGCCTAAAATTGTTTTGTCGTTAATCAAATCATCTAAACCAAATATTAAGCATTCGAATCAAATCAGTTGGGTTCCCTCGAGTACTCTGCCCAAAGACATCAATCACAGGCTTTTGTGAACCTTCTCACGGACTGCAAAACCGCATCCTCTTCGATGAGGATATAATCATCAATGACGCCGGCTGGACACCCATATGCAAGCACTCGGACAGCTGTAACACACATCAAAGACTAGAGGGCTCCGTTCCGGTGACGCCTATCTCCGCTGTTGTGTATCTATGAAATCTCCGACGTCCAGACGCGTCATATTCGAACAAACCGAGCTCGCCATGGCTGAAAAATACCACAAATCGGCGGCAGGATCTCCAACGGCAGCGGCCTGTTTCCGGCCCAATTTCGGTGACGGCAGGCACCGACGAGCTCGGTGGAGTGGGGGAGGAGGGTTCGGGCTCGCGGCGAATGCAATAGGTGGTCACGGAGTGAACGATGGTGGAAGCTTGCGGCGAAGCAGCGGCACAGGAGGGAGGAGTATTTTTTTGCTCTCGTGTTGCGGCCAAGCAACTATACGCGTCACGGAGACCGATGATTTTTTTGATCATGTAAAGCTTTGCAACTTGAGCTCGAGACTGCTTAGCGTAGCAAACGGTAATACTTTCCTAACTTTGCTTCTCTAAGAGCATGTATAGAGAAGGCACGTTCTAACTCAGCAAATATCCTACGTAACAGTTCCAATAATAACCTAACATCACCCGTTTGTACATACGCTGAGAGATTGTCTTCTTTCGGTTAGAGATGCTCTAAAAACCGTAAGTGCAGATATTGAGATGCATGCAACAAATCAAATCTAGTATATCAATAGCTAGTTGACCAGTTTTTTTTTGTTGCCTACCGAAAAGGACTTGATCAGTTAGTTGAGGTCGACTAGAATAAAATCCCCATTTCCTTTCCTCTTCCTCAGCATAAGCAAAGCCGACTACGAGGCTAGGCTACTATGCGCGAGGAGAAGGAAACAAAGGCGAGATAAACAAACGCGACTAGGTCAGAAGTTTCCTTCTTCGTTTCCCCGGCGCCGGTCGTCATGTCGGCATGGCAGTGGCACGATGCGAACGCCGCGATCCGCGCGCACCTCTGTGTTGGTTGCATGCGCCGAAACCAGCAAGGATGTCACGCGAAGCCAAAAGCGACGGCCAGCACGGCCCGAGTCCCTACATCCGTCCAATGCCAGCAGGAGATGAGATATTGAGATGAGATACGACGCACGGCGATTGAGACCGAGAGTGAGATCCCCGACGAGACGACTGAGATGTCTCACAAGTCTTTACATGATTCAGATAGCATTGAGCAAACAAGGACTGCTATGTATCCAACAAAACTTTTTTTTTTTAACTGATCTATCCAACAAAACTTGAGAGACTAAAAACGTGAAAGTACCTACTTAAACCAGGATACCTTCTAAACATGCATTTTACATAATTTTTTTACTTATCTATGACATGCTAACATTTCGCAAGACTAGATGACTTGGGATAACTTGCTAAAGAGGCACATAAATAAACCTGCTAGTTGTATGAGAGTGGATTTTGTACACCCACGCATGGGTGTGGGCGTTTCCGTCACCGTCCATTGTGCTTTGAGATTCGGATAAAAAGAGGAGAGAGAAAGAAATCTTTCCATCTACCATGGTGGGCACGAATCTTAAGGAATAAATGGACGGTGATGGAAACACCCACACCCATGCGTGGGTGTACAAAAGTATTTCCGCTAGTTGTATTTTGTGCAACAAAAATGAAAGTATTGATCATCTGTTTTTCGAAGGAAAATCGTAACGAAACAAACCTGGCATATCATCTCTGATTTATTTAATATCCAATTAGGGATTGATTACTTATCGATTGCCAGGTTTTGGTTGCAAATGGAAAACGCTCAGTTTTTAACTCTGTTTTTGCTACTACCCTTTGATGCATTTGAAAATTTCGTAATGTGATGATCTTTAACGGACAACCTTAATTGAATTTGCACCAGATCATGTGGATGATTCTGAGGTGGAGAATTATCTTCAAGGAACAAATGTTGATCCTCGTCGACCGCTTCTGCCAGCACGTGCCGATGGAACTATCGAAGGTCTTTGAGATTCAAGGTGCCTTACGGGTGCGCTACCTCATCCTGAATCATGCACATCCTCTCCCGTTATGATAAAGACGGCGATGCAGGACCTGGTCTACTCCCACTTCAACGCGGGAGACCATGACCTTCATCTCGCCACTCTAAAGTGTTTGGAGTTCCATGTCTATATATGCTTTGTTCATCAGTTTGGGAGGTGGCGTTTTGGTTCATAAGGTCAAATTATTTGTTTTTTCTCTTGGTTTGGAAAACTTAACCTGTTATCGGGTACACCATAGTAACATACAAAACAATCCCGATATAGTGCATGCTGCTTTTTCAAAAAACAAGGCAAAAGCTTTGCCTACTTCATTGATCAAGAACGAGGAGTTCAAGTTAGAAACAAAGCTCAAATGCTTTGCCCCTATCGCTCAAAGAGTGACATCCCGTTTAATATTCTACAAACAAAACTACAGAAGGTACCAGCGAGAAATTCCTAAAAGCTCGTGCATTGGGATCATTCCGGCGAGCAACATCAAGGAGGAGATTACCCGCAAAAAAAAACATCAAGGAGGAGAGCCCTTTGTACCATCGTGTTTGCACCCCGGTGGTGGAGTACCAACATTCTTCGCTCGTGACACGTGCATTGATGTGGATTTATGGTTGTACACCATTATTACCCTAAAGCCAAACTGCTATATCATCAATTTGGTCAAATGCATTACGTCGCGTGTGAATACTCAAGACCACCATTACTCTAGATTGAGAGCAAGTTTAATAGTATAGCCAGCTGCTGACTATAAGCCATGTGCCATGTCATTTGTAGCTAACATAGAGCCAACATGTATAATAGTGAGTTATAATCATGTACTACTTTATCAATGGATGGCCCACATTTCACTCTCATAAAGTGCCTCAGGAAGCACGTCTGTAGAGCTGGCTCTTGCATGAGAGCCCACTCCTCTTCTCTCTCCTCCTCTCTCTCCTCCAACTAAGCATGAATATATTATTTTAACCCTTATAGCCAGCTGACTAGGACTTATTATACTTGCTCTGATAATCACGATATGGGATACAGATCTCCCAAGCGTCCAATAAAATCAGGGATACAATGTGGGATGCGTAAGAAAACTATGTCAGGTCATTTCGAGAGAATAAAACACCACTATATATGTATTTTGGCTGGCTACAATCGAAGTAAAAGACCAACCTACCCCAGTGCCATGAAGCTCAGGCAACCCACTAACTGACCAACCGAACTTTGCCCCAGATACATCAACCACCACGTGTGAGTTGTCTCAGTCTCACCAATGATAGAAACGAAATCAGCTGGCCATATCGCTTCAAATCCAAACACAAGATCGGCAGCAAACCGGAGATATCGAAGTAGATCTCGCTTTCTAGACGGAAAACCTGGAGGAGAAAGGAACAGGGCAAAGTCTGACGGGGAATTCAGGCAACAGCTGTGGTTCTGCCCGAATCGGACAGACACGCCTATTGCCACTACGCCCCTGCTGCCGGTGTCTGAAAAGCAGACACAAAATGAACGTCCGAACGAATCTCAAGCGCAACGGAGCGATGGATGGGCGAAGAGGTGGTACGCCGTGTGACCCAGAGGAAGATCTTGTTGTGTACTGCATACATTATTTGCTACTAGTACCTCGTTGCTGTTCTAGGATTCTGGGTGAGAGCTCGGTGGAGCACTTTGAGCCATAAAATGAAGCTCCCTACATTTTTGATTTATAGTGAATTTCGCATCTTTTCTTTAATTACTTTCTAGTAATGCACTTGTGACACAAGTTATCCTGTCGAATTAACATCTCCGTAGATTACCTCTTTTAAAAGCTTTGGACCCATTTTTTTCTGATACGTGTACATTGAGCAAGGTGTGAAGTGATCGTCGGGTCCAAAAGAAAAAAAAAAGCAAGACGACAACAAGGAATGAAACATATAGATAACACAAGTCTAGACATGAACGGCGATAACCATCCGATCTTTACGCAATTTTTCGTGCCACGTCGATGCAACATGCCGGTAATATCTAAAGGTAGTAAGCAATATGCTAAACTGAGGCCGGTAACATCATGCAAATGCATAAACTCGCAGGGTGAAAGGTGAAATTCACCCTAAATTTAAAGTGCGATGGTAAAAAAAATGGCAACTTTTACGGTACCTTTTACCACTGCTAGAGAGTAGAGAGGTATGATTTGAGGAAGGGTCAGGATTAACTGATTTAAATTAGACCCAGCAGCCCAGTAAAGCGTTGATAATAAAAAGGTTAGCAGTATTTGGCCTGGCCCAACAATTGGATAATAGAGTTTGCCAGAGCTAAGCAACCCCGTCTCTGGGTCGAGGGCGGCGGCCGCCGGAACTAACGCGCCGTGTGCGTCGAAGGCGACCGCCGCCGCCACCATCGGATCACCCCGATCCTACATCGCCGGCGAGCGACGCCGCCCCCAGGTCGGCCCTGTCCTCTATTGCGGGCTACCGCAGCCGCCAGCAGATCGGGCTAGTCCTGCATCGCCGGCGAGCTACGCCGCCACCATGTCGGCAACGCCACTACATCGAGGCCGCCACCAGTTCTACGCCGCCGCAACATCCAGAGACGCCGCCAGGTACGTCCACCCGAAGCATCCTAGGTTTTTGGCAGCTTGCTCCACAAAATGCGCCGCTGGGCTGCTCTCGTCGTGAACTCCGGCGAGCACCAGCTTGGAATACCACAAGCATCACTCTGGACCCCCATGAGCACAAGGTTGATGCAAAAATCGAGCGTATGGTCACGGCTGCAAGTTCAATGCTGAACTGCTACCGTCCTTGTACTGAACTGTTGCCTGATTGGAGTTCACTATATTTGGATGAAAAGTTCATGTCTACATTGATTTTTCGTTGCAGTTGCAGCTTAGTTTTTTTGTAATTTTATTCGTCCAGTGCAATTAGTGATGAAGTACTAAGGGCGCTCGAAGTGAACCATTCTGTTCACACATAGTGGCACTGATATAAATAAGTAGCACAATCTGGAGTGGAAACAAGGCTGATTGCACATAGGGAAGGAAAATCTTCATTCATTCTTTGACCGTTTTACTACAGTTGTACTTATACAGCAGGTGTTAAAATCAAATAGTTTACTGAGGTTCTGGAGCACTGGACACAGCACAAAAGCGACATGAAACACTGACCACTTGAACATTTTCAAGTTGGAAATAAAGTGACTAAACTATGCAACACAAATTATAGTGAGTGTGGTTCACAGCATCCATTTAATTCATATACTCCCTCCGACCAAACGATGGCGATAACGTGCCATTGCTCAGCTGTTCCTGAACAATTTGAGATGCAAGAGTAGATAGGTTTCTGAAACACAAAATTTTCAGAGACCTTGGCACGGTCACTGGTGGGTTTGGTTTGGTATTGCTGTCCAAGGGGTTTCCTGAAGCTTAGCATAGACAAAGGTTGTCCAAGAGCATTCCTGAAGCTCAGCATATACAAGGCTGTCCAAGGGCTTTCCTGAAGTTCAGCATAGACAGGGTAGCCTAGAGGTGTTCTGTTGCTGCCAGTATATGTGAATCCACATATATACTCTGTTGCATATTCTATCTATGATGATGCATACTAGTAGTATATAGCCTGGGCACATGCATGGACTAAATTTTTTATTGATTTGGAATGCTCACACACAACCACACCCTTAATTGCACGTTGCTATTCTTCATGTATGGAGTAACCACGCATGCTATTTTCAGAACAAATGCACGCGGTGTAGAAATCAAAGAAATCAAACCATGTATAGTATTTAAACTTGATGGAAAATGAAACTAGACTTGTTCATCAAATTTATGCGCTGCTGAATTATTGTGCGCATACTCATTTGATGAAGTTGTCAAAATTGAAGCTTTAGCCTTGTGGTATCTTGATGCCATGAATTGCACCTGAATATGATACTGTTGTTTTTGTAGATGATGTCATGCCTTCAGATGTTATCTTGATGCCATGAATTTTCATGCTTGGTGAATTTATGAGAGTGAAACAACAAATCCATTTTACTGATTGTTGTTTATCCACAACGCCATCTTTATCTGTAAGACATGAGTTTATTTGACTAGTAAGATGAATCTTATTTTTACAATTGTGATTTTCAGACATGGATGGTCAAGGCGCTAGCGAGGAGTGTGAAGAGTATCACCTCATGTTTAGTAAGACCTTCAGAAGTGAGGATGAAGGATATGAGTTCTATAACGATTATGCAAAGGTCAAAGGGTTCAGTATTAGGAAGGAGGAGGTGAAATATTTGCCAGGCACACACCTGGTTCAGATGGACGATGCAAGCTAAAGATGGTTTCCAACCTGAGGGAAATAACAGTAGACACGTTTGGTCTGAACAGATATGGATAATGTCGAGTCGCTGCTTAACCCTGACAAAGCCTATGCGACCCCACAAGTTCTTACTAATAGAAATCATCATCTTTCCGCTCAAGTTGGTGGGACTAGAAGGAATAGTACTCAGCTTGGTACCATCTCTACTCAGAGGGTTTTGCTGACTCGTGGAAGGACCCGAAGGAACCGGTAACTAACTGGTGTATAAGGGAGACAGATATCTGACCTATTTGTAACCGGTGGTCTAGGTGTCCGTCGGTTGAGTTCTTGTATCTGAGTATGACTAGTTTGTTTCCTAGTACCTTTGCGGTGCTGTGGTTTCTCATTGTTTTGTGACCCTGGTTGATGTAAATGCCAGTTTTACTTTTACCTAATGAAGAGCTCCGTTTGATTATTACAGTTCCAGAAGCCCAGTGCTTAGATGATGTTTGGATCTTTACCATTCTGCTTCTGATGTGGATCTGCATGTCCTCACTTGCCAATAGTACTTGAAGTTCCAGTAGCGCGATGCTTAGTTCCAGCTCCTAAAACTACTTTCTCCAATCACCATGCATTGTTTCTAGAGAAATGCTAGCAGAAATCTTGTATCTGTTTTTTTTTTTTTGGAATTTAACAGTGCAGATCGGTACTGTCTTGTGCTTTCTAGCAATCAGTGTACGAGAAAGAAATAAAAACGCTCATATCTCTTAGCTCTCCCATTTTTTCTTGAATACCATACTATATTTTCCTGTTTTGGTATGGTACAAAATCTTGAAACTCAAAGATGTCATTTATCTACTTGAGAGAAGCCTTCTCCGAGCAGAAAAAGTAATGCCGATAAAATTCCGGTTGGTAAAAAACTCCATACTTTTGCAGTTGATCATAACTTTGCATCAGTTTGGTTTAGAACTTCGCATTAGTTTGGTGATCTTACGCTCGGTTAAAACCAGAATGATAAATTGAACAATTAAAAAAGCAGGATAAAGAGTATTCTGAATCAAGCAACATAACTAACTTAGCTGCCAGATTGCATTCAGTTACCACTGAAGAAGCTAAGTTGGCCATGGCTGCACATAAATTTATCTAAACGGCATGTAGACTAATTATTCCGCACATCGACTATGGTTGGTATAGCGCTTCATGAAACGTCATACTTCAGTAGTAAGGCCTCTAGCGGGTTGGCTGACGGAATCTGGGAACTCTCCTGAAAGGGCACAAAGAAGATGAGAGTTACAAAGGAACATACAATTGGACATGTACATTGTACAAAGGCTGCAAAACTCACCCATAACCACCGTAAGGTGGAAAATATGGTAACCCATATGATCAATAAGGGTATCCATGGTATGGATTAAATGCTCCGCGTGGTGGATGCTGCTTCATCCGAGGGACATTGGTACTCTTTGCTGAAACCTGTTGAGCAGAGTGAAGGTTGAGTTAATTCAAGAGCAAGACATTGTTCAAAAGAGGTACTGGAACTTGAGGCTCAATGAAAGTCTGCTGAATAATTCTAAGCTTGATCTGACGACCATGCAGTTCAGATTCATTCATATTAAGAGCCTCTTGAACTGCAAGATGGTGCGCCCTATGATTGTCAATACCGGTGCAGCATATTATGTTGGGTGTTAAATAGAAGAGGCGTAAGGGAGGTTGGGCGGTGAACTGCACCTCCTGGTTGTAGCCTACTTTCAGAAATAGCTCTTTCCGCTCATCCATTTCACATTAAGTCATGCCCCTTCCTAGATGCAGGTTATAACTTAAAGAAGAATGAACAAATGAAAGGTTTGAGTCTCACATGCAATGTACAAGCAAAAAAGGTAAGATCATTTAGCTGGTAGTTGGACTATACATTTTTATTGCAGATTATACCAGACAGATTTATTTTTCTTTGGGCGTGTATTCTTCATTCAGGATTTTGGGATTTTGGTATTTCCCACTTTGCACACAATATAACTGCCATTTTTCTCATTTGGGTTTATTTCAGCCTTTTTGTTAGCTTTGTTGAACCAAAATGCATCAAAACAAATACTTAGCTACTTGAAACATGTTGTATCTTATTGTGAGACTGATTATTTGCTCCATTTATGCATCTTGCTGTGAGACTATTTCTTTTACAGCTGTATTGTGAAACTGATTATTTCCTTCATGTTTTGACTATCTCTGGATGGACATTTAGATTCTGTCATGTCACCAAGAGAACGATATTATGTTCATATGAAAGTGATTACCTGTCTATAGTACGTGGGTTTACGTGTAAGATTTGAAGTTATAAGAGCATATCATAGTTGTTCATCATCATAACTTATTGTTTGTTTTGATATAAGATGATACATGAAACTTGTATAATAAAGAAGGTGCAAATCATCTTTGTTCAAGTGCCACCAGAAGGCATGAGATTCACAAAGACATTGATGGTTAATTTGATATATTTTTACTAATGGGCATATAATTTGCTTTTGCAGAATTTATATTAGTGACGCGCGCATTGCGCGTGCAAGATTACTAGTACTTGCATAATATGCAATCTGAATTCATTCCTCAAAAACCTAATCAACTGTTTTGGGAGCAAAGTGTGAGTCTAACTTGCTGCCTAATCCTATGTTGTCCTTGATCTCAAATTGTCAAGTAACCCAACAGATAGAACCTATAGGAAACTTTGGGAGGCCTGGAACTCTAGAACTAGTGCAATTAGGCCATTCGGATCCACATTGACAAGCTGTTGATGTGTATGCTTTATGTGCTAATGGAAAACTGGCACCACAAAGTCACTTACATGGAGCAGCACGCAGACAAGAACATGGACGCGCCGGCGACCACCCAAACACGCGCCGGGACGATAGCCACCGCCAAGACGACATGAGCGGCGCGCCGCGATGATAGCCAGGCAGCGTTCACGGAACTGCCTGGTGGGCTTGGCCTTGGCGAGCGAAGAGGACGACGTCATCGATCTTGGATCCACATGGGGCCAACGCCGCCGCCGGAACAGTAATTGGACGGGGACAGCGGACGGTGGACGGGGGTCGATGGGCGCACGGGTGATGCAGGCCGTGCGGGAGGGCGTCGCTAGCGCTAGGTTCGTCAAGGACATGGCGCATCAGCAGTCGGCCTCGTCCATGGCGAGGACTACCAGGACGCCGACAGTTGGCGCAGACGATGGAGTCGGGGTGGGGACGAGGAGGCAGAGATCCTCCATGGCGATGGTGAGGAAGCTGGCCGAGGAGTCGCTGCACACCGTCGTCTTCCTCTCCATCTGGGGCGGTGGCGCCGGAGTTGGGGAATGGAGAGAACGGCGGCGGAACGTCTCGCAACAAAGTCACGGAAGAACGAGCAATCTCCACCCTGTGTTCGGCAGAACATGGGGACTGGACCAGTCTACTGGGCTAGGTCCGTCTATTGGGCCAGGCCCATCTTCTTCTTTTTTATGTATATGCGAAAATTTGCTCAGGTATGTAACATACCTCTCAACTTTTGGACTGTGGTATGAAAGTATTTGAGCCATCGGATGCACGAAAATTAATGGCTATTATTCATTTGAGGGTACCACAAAAGAACCCAAAAAAAATTCGACGATCCATCAGTTCCATCTCTTGAATGTGGTTGTTAGTATAACTCTTGTAAGACGCTAATAGAAACTCTTGTAAAAGCATCACCAGTCACATGACATAACATTCTAGCATTTAGGACCAAATGAGGGGTACCTTTAGGATTTCATAAGATCCTTAAATGATGACAAGCTAAACGAACATACATATTTTTCTTTCGAGTCAGGGAAATTTCAATGGTTAGTTGAACAGAAACTATGGTTGCCGATATTCCGATAGCGACTTGACCAGCTAGCTAACGTCGGCTAGACAAAATCTTGGTTTCCTTTGTTGTACCCAAGAATAAGCAATGCCAATTACGAGGCTACGATCGATGTTGGAGGAGAAGGCAAAGCTGAACTGAAACGTGACTACGTGAGACGTTGGTTCTTCTTTTCCGCAGCACCTATCGTCTCTAGACGGCGCTGCACTTATCCGTCCGTCCATTCATCCGTCACCAGCAGGATATGAGATGCGACGCACGGCGATGGGGACTGAGAGTGAGATCCATCCCTGAAGACACTGACGAGGCTACGCTTAGCAGTAGCACGGTGGGCGAGCTGTCTGCTTCCATATGCAAGTGTGCAACCACGAACGCTTCCATGTGCAAGTGTGCATAATCAATGATTATTTTGGCAACAATCCAAAATATGGTGAATATGTTTTCTTCACAATCCAACTGCAAAGTATATTAGAACCAAGTGTTCTCGGTATTCTTATCCTGAAAATACTTCAACATATTTCCTTCTTGACCATATGCCTACTCCCCCTAACGACTCCTCTGCAAATGGTTTTTATGATCACAATAAGTGTAGGAAAGATTAATTGTCCCACCAAATTGGCGACTAGCCAACTCATGTGCGGACTTTGAATCATCTGCTACTTCAATTTCAAAGGCTTGTGCATTTCTAAAATCTTGCGATGTGATACCATCAAATGAAAGGTTTGTGGACAATAAAGGTTGTGATTGGGTGCAAGAACCAATTAGGTCACATCGTTATCTCCTACCGCTCGGTCAAGTGAAAGACACATATGAGCATCACAACCTGTTCATGTTTTAGTCCAAGGATTATTTTGTTAGGGCAATATGCTTGTTGTATTACCAGGAGCCAAAGGCCACAATATATAGTACATGTACAGGTGGACATATGCAGAAAGCCCCCTAACATATGGAGAAAATACAATATACATATATATACATCTAACATCCCCCCTCAAACTCATGGTGGATCCACAACACTGAGTTTGGAGAGTAAGAAATCATGCTGCGCTCGAGTCTGTGCCTTCGTAAATAAATCCACCAACTGCAAATCTGAAGGCACATAATGAACTCCAACAACATCATCCTGTACCTGAGCACGTGTGTAAAAAGCATCAACACCAATATGCTTGGTCAGCTCATACTTGACCGGATCACGTGCAATACTGATAGCACCTGTACTGTCAGACAAAAGTGGAGTGGGTGTCGTAACAGAGACCCCAAAATCCGCAAGCAACCACCGTAACCAAGTCACCTCAGCAATCAACAAAGCCATAGCCCGCAACTCAGCCTCAACACTCGAACAGGAAACTGCGACTGTTTCTTCGTCTTCCAAGCAACAAGCGAACCACCAAGAAACACACAGTAAGCAGAAAGTGAACGACGATCCGTAGGATCACTCGCCCACGTAGCATCCGAATAGCACTGGAGCTGGAGAGAGCTGGAACGGGGAAAGAAAGGGTGATGAGTGATCGTGCCACGAAGGTAACGAAGAACACGGAGGAGATGACTATAGTGAACAGTGGTAAGAGCGGAGAAAAACTGACTCAGAATATGAATAGGATAAGAAATATCAGGACGAGTGACAGCAAGATAAACAAGACTCCCAACAAGATGGCGACAACGGGTGGGATCAGGAAGAGGATCACCATCAGTAGGACGAAGCTTAACATTAAGCTCCATAGGAGTATCAACCGTGCGCTCATCCCCAAGAGCAGCACGAGCAAGAAGATCATGAATGTACTTTTCTCGAGAGATAGAAAAGCCATCAGAAGTGGAGGAAACCTCAATGCCAAGAAAATAGCGAAGAGGACCAAGATCAGTCATAAGAAACTGATCAAGAAGACGAGCCTTGACGAAGGCAATATACTCAAGATCATCACCAGTAATGATCATATCATCAACATAGAGAAGAAGAAGAGTACGTCCACGAGGAGAAGTGTGAACGAAAAGTGCTGGATCATGAAGACTAGGAGAGAAACCAGCAACAGTCACCACAGAGGCGAAGCGCTCAAACCAGGCACAAGGGGCATGTTTGCGACCATAGAGAGAACGTCGAAGACGACAAACCATCCCATCGGGAACAGAATACCCAGGAGGAGGCTGCATGTAAACCTCCTCACTCAACTCGCCATTAAGAAAAGCATTCAGAACATCAAGCTGGGAGACAAACCAGCGGCGAACAGAAGCAACAACAAGAAGGATACGCACAGTAGTCATATGAGCCACATGGGAAAAAGTCTCATCATAGTCACGGCCGTGCTCCTGCTGAAAGCCACGAGCCACAAGACGCACTTTATAGCGCTCAAGAGATCCATCAGAGCGAGTCTTAATTTTATAGACCCACTTACACGTGATAGGACGAACACCAGAAGGGGGAGAAATAAGATCCCAAGTGCCAGTGCGCTCAAGCGCAGCGATCTCCTCAGCCATGGCAAGCTGCCATTCAGGATGACGCTCGGCATCCCGATAAGAAGTCGGCTCGGAAACGACAGAGAGACCATACTGACTAGGAGAGTAACGAGCTGGAGCACGACGCTGACGAACAGGCCGTGAAGGAGGAAGGTCATCAGCGAAGGACAACTGTAAGGGTATATTGCCCCTATGTGTGGTTTTGGTAATTAATGACAACCCCTATGGACTAATGTTTTCATTGAGTTTATATGAAGGAATATTCCATAGGTACTTCTTGTATTCCATGTGTTGGATTCAAGTATGGATACCATGAAGATAAAGATACACCTTGTGTATTGGTATCAAGATCATCGATTTAAAGATACATATGTGATATGATCAAGAAGAAGAAATGAAGATGGAATTCTTATGTGGAACTCAATATTAGCCATGCTCTATCTTATGTGAGTATGAGAAGATACAAGGTTGAGTTGGGCAAGTTGAAGATGAGCATCTTGGGTGGATCACATGCTTGAAGCTTGTCGTCCATTTGGTGATAATGGACATGTGAAGATGTGCGTAAATGGAGCTTTCCCATCATAGCGTATGGGGGAGCATTTGTGAGTCTTCACAAAGCAACATTGATCAAGTGAGGCATTCCGGCTTGTGTAGAGCTTGAAGAGTTATCATCAAGATCAAGCGGGATGCGCAAGGCAAAGTTATGGCCTTGATAGGTGTTCCTTTTACCGGTCTCAAGGTGGTTGATGAGAGACCGGATTATAGGATAGATAGCCGCACTATTAAGAGGGGCTTTCGGTTGGGTAACTTGATCACATCGTCTTAGGGAGCTTAACCCTTTGCATACTTTGCATAGCCTTATTTCTTCTTGGTGTTTCTATGTGTAAGGTTCTTGAGCTTGTTGCTAGCTTTACAACAAGCCCAAGTTCATCGAAAACGGAGTTCGCATGCATCTTCTATTGCGTTTTCGAGGTTGGGTGATTTTACCGGTTATTCATGATATAAGGTTCTACCTTTTATATTTATGATAAAATCCCCTCCTACAGATTCTTGAGTTTGCACTTTCTATAGGATAGCATTTGTTGTCATCTTTCAAACAAAACTGGTTTCACTCGAATCGGAGATCGGGAGTATTCGCTATTAAAGAAAAAGAAAAAGGGAAGGTAGTGGCCGGTCGGCCGACCGGCCTGACCGGCCCACCCGCCGGCCCACCCGGTCCGAGCCGGCCATGGCACTGATGCCAACCGGGCCGGCTGCTGTAAGGCTTCCGGTCTGGGTCCGGCCCAGCTCCCGGCTGCGACCGGCCCGCTCGGCGCCCCGCCCGGCCGACCGGCCTCCTGGCCGGGCCGGGCCTTCTTCCGCCCCCGCGTGGTCTGCTGGCTCCCCCGGCCTGCTGCCGCTTCCCCCGGCCTGCTCCCGCCCCGACCGGCCTGTGGCCCGGTCCGGCCGGACTGGTGACCGGCCTGGCCGGCTCCAGGTCCGGTCGGCCGGCCTGTGCGCCGGCTGGGGCGATTTTCCTGCGCGTCTTTGCTTGACTTTTTCCCCAACGGTTATTTTCTCTCCTATGCTATAAATAGGCTTCTTCCACCTTGAGCTTAGTTAGTTCTTCCTATTCTCTCTCCTCCATTGTTGCAATTGAAGAACTTGCTCTCTCTCTTGCTCCCCCCATGATTCTTGCTCATTTTTGAGGGATCTAAGAGAGGAGATCTAGATCTACACTTCCACCAAACCATTTCTTCTCTAAGTGAGGGGAACTCTTGGGATCTAGATCTTGGAGTCTTTTGTTGACTTTCCCCATTGTTCTTCCTCTCCAATCTCATCCTAGCATTTGTTGTTTGGGTGGGATTTGAGTGTGAAGGACTTGAACACCTCTAGTGTTCTTGCTTTGCATCATTGCATAGTGTTGAGCTCTCCACCACGATTAGTTCGAGTGAGAGACCGTGAGCTTGTTACTCTTGGAGGGAGACCTCCTAGTTGGCTTGGCGGTTGGTGCTCCGGTGATCTCTTCAAGAAGATTGTGAAGAGGCCCGGGCTTCTCCTTCGTGGAGCTTGTGAAGTGGTTGTGGAGCTTGCCATCTCCGGAGCGGAGGAAAAGCTTACCATAAGGAAAGGGCCATTATCCTTCGTGGGTGTGGTTCGGAGAATAGGGTGAGCCTTCGTGGCGCGGGTAATCCTTCGTGGGACCTCCACTCCTCCAAACATGACGTACCTTCTTGCAAAGGAAGGGAACACGGGAATACATCCTCGTCTCCGCGTGCCTCGGTTATTTCTATACCCGAGCTCTCTTTCATTGTGATAGCCATCGTGCTTGAAGTACATATATCTTGCTATCACTTGTGCTACATATATCCTGTGCCTATCTTGCTTAGCTCTAGTTGCCATTGTTACACTTAGTTGAGCTTAGCATATTTAGGGTTTGTGCTTGTAAACTAAACGATAGTTTAATTCCGCATTCTTACAAGACATATCCGCAAGAGTTTTTAATTGCCTATTCACCCCCCCCCCTCTAGGCGACATCTCCATCTTTCAATTGGTATCAGAGCAAGGTCTCTCCTTGTTTAAGGCTTCACCGCCTTGAGAGTAAAGATGTCGGCTAGTAATTTTGTGCACAATGACACAATTATCTTTGTTGACACAAATTATCTTTTGTGGCGAAATTGCTTGCTTTGCAATCTTCGGACCTTGTGTCCAAACATTGAGCAATTTCTAGATGTAGGTTTTTCTCCTCCGATGGATCCTCAAAATCTATCTTTAGAGGATGAGAAAAACTTACATCTTGAAGCTCTAGTATCTAATGAGCTTTTATTCTCCTTGAGACCCGATTTTCGTAGGTTCTTGATATATATAAAGCGAAAGTCGTCTCATGAGATGTGGATCAAGCTTAAAGAAATGTTTGGTGGATCCATTTCTCATTTGGTCGGTGGTGTCTCCGAGGAGCTCTCTTCCCCTTCACATCATGAAGAGCTCCAAGTTGCTTCCACCTCCGGCCGTGATGATATATCATCTACTTCCACTTCACCAACGTGTTGCAAGACAAAGGTAATGATATGGTGAGTGGTGAGGGATTGCAATGTTGATATTGTGCTCAATAGTGATGACTCTTCATCTCTATCTCATTGCAATGTTTCCTCTTTGGACTTAAACGAATCTAGCATTGAAAATAATCTACATGCTTGTGTTGATAGTCCTTGCATATCATGTGTAAATTGGTTGAATAGATCTCATGATGATATGCTTGCCTTGTCTTGCTCCCATAATCAAAATGCTTCTATTTCCTCTAGTTTATTGTTGACTAACAATGTAGAGGAAACCGAACACTCTATGGATCAAAACATGATTTCAAATGAGGATTCAAGAATATCTTCATCTTCATCCTCCGGTATGCACATGTGCCTTATGGCAAATGGATCAAAGGTATCTCCTACTTTGAATCCTAACACATCCTCTAATGATGAGAATGATGATGATGATAATGATGAAGAATATAATACCTTGGTGCATGATATGGCAATGGTTTATGCTTCTCTTCGTGGTAATAAAGAAGCTCGTGCTAATCTCGAACACTCTATGGAAACCTTGAATAAATATAGGGAAACCATAGTGGAGTTGGAGTCCCATGTTGAAAATGGGAAAATGAGATTCACTCTCCTCAAGCATGAGCTAAAAGATGAGAAGCATACTAATTTTATGCTTACACAAAAAATTGAATCCGATGAGATTGAAAATGAAAAATCTATTGATGATGCTTGTGCTACTAACTCTAATTCTTGTGAAGCATCTACCTTAGAGGAGAATGTTGAGCTAAGGGCTCAACTTGAGTTGCTAACTAGCAATTATAGGGAATTGGAAGAAAGTCATAAAAAGCTCTCAAGCTCTCATAATGATCTTCTAATTTCCTATGGTGGGCTAAAGTTAGCTCATGAGGCTAGTATCACTAAGGTAACATCTTGTGAGCCTCATGTGGACATTAGCACAATCTCTACTACAAATGCTATATTTCCATGTGCTAGTCCTAGTAATCCATCTAGTCAAACTAGTGATACACCTTGTGTTGGATTACTTGCTTTGCCTTGTTTCTCTAACAATGAAGCTTCTACTTCCTCTAGTACTTGTATTTCTACTAACCATGTAGAGGAAATCAAAGAGCTCGAGACCCAAGTCCTTTCTTTGAAGAAAGATTTGGAAAAGCGTCATGAAGGGAAATCCGCACTTGACAAAATGCTAAGTGTGCAACAATCCCCCAATGACAAGAGTGGACTTGGATTCAACTCCAATAACAAGAACAAGTCCAAGAGCAAGAACAACAAGAAGAAGGGCCAAGACAAAGTCAAGGATTCGGCCAAGATTGTTTGCTTCAAGTGCAAAGTTGAAGGGCACCATGTTAGATCATGCCCATTGAAGAAGAAGAAGCACTTAAGTAAGAAACAACAAGGGAAACGACCACAAGGTCAAGGTCAAGCTCAAGCTCGGCCTCAAGTGGAAGATAGGCCACTTCCCAAGAAGAATCAAGATATTGTTCCCCAAGAGAAGAAATCAACAAAGAAGAAAAAGGGGAACACTTGCTACTTATGTCGTGAGAAGGGGCACTTTGCCTCTTCTTGCTTAGGTGGTACCTTATCTAACCCTATAATTGTTGATGATGATTATTCTCTAGGGAAGGATAAGGATGGCAATGTGTTTGCCAAGTTTGTTGGAACTCAAATTGGTTTCAAGAAAAGAACCATTTGGGTCGCCAAGCCTATTGTGACTAACCTTTTAGGACCCAACGTGGTTGGGGACCAACAAGGTCAAACTTGATCAATAGGTGCATGTGGAGGTCATTGGAGACTTGGCTAATTCATGAAGAATTAAGGGATCTTCATATATTATATTTTGACCAAGCCAAGTCGTATGGATCATCATCTATATCTTATATCCAATGTTCCTCCTTGCGGTAACTTATACTTCAACTCTTCATATTTATTGTAAGTTACTTGCCCCTTTGCATGTTTGGTTTTGTATAAAATATGTGTTTGTATGTGTTGAGTCTTACTTGCTTATCTTATGTATTCAAGTATGTTTGTTTGACTCATCATATACTTGTGTATTGTTTTGAGCCCAATGCATCTTGATGATATCTTATTTGGCTCTCATTGAGTGATTAGTGGAACATCCCATTTTGGGGGAGTTATATGCATTGTGCATCTCCCTTTCTTTAAAACTAGCACAGTGGCCCTCGCAAATGCGAGGGCATCATATTTTGGCAGGTTGGAAGTGTTCTATAAATAAAACATTATTTGGATCGAAAGCTCATTACTCCCAATTTTCTACAAAATATAATGTTTTTTTTTACCAAACTAAATTAATCCATAAATGGAAAATAATAAGGTGTATCTTCTATGGGATATAGCCTAAACTATTCTAATAAAAGTAGGAGTTTTAGATGCGGTGCGAAAGATATACAATTGGATGCAGATGTTCCGATCTCCACCGATCATAATAGCTAAATTTTCTATCGAGAGAATATCGGATGAGAATCCAATTAATCTATATTTACAAATGTACCGTTAACAAATGTTCTCTCTATCTAGAAACATCTAGAAATCAAAATCGAGGACAATTCGGGAAGCTCAAACCAACCACCTACTAATACATAATAGCAAATTGGACTAACTAATTTTTGTGGCACCGTGCAAAGATATACCTTTTACAACTGAGATACACGCATTTATGTATTAATTCAGCTTGATCATTATGTACATCCAACAACAGACAATTGTAATAATACCTTATTTTGCTCTCAGAATTTGTAATCCCATCAGTTCTCCAAATTCACCACTCTAGACGTGAACTATAGTTAAACATCACTTTACGCACTTAATTAAGTTGAAATGAATTTATACATATTTAAAAAAAATGTTGATGTGCTCCTTCCATATATTTTATTATTTGTAAAACAATGTTTAAATCTTACTATGACCATAAAATATATTAGATTTGTCTAAATTTGGATGTATCTAGACACTAAATATTATCTAGATATATTTAAATTTAGACAAAGTGAAAACATTGTTTATGGAATACGTTGAGTAAATGAATCTATGGTCTCACGTGCGGTGCACACGGCAGACCACGCTAACGTTTTGCTAAAGTCTCCCTGCTGGGTATACGTACATCCTATTTTCCAGCTAGCTAGTGTGCGCAGATTCTTTTTTAAATAGCCAGAGTCCTATGCATTTACGATTTCTTGACATAGTAATATGATTGCAACGTGAACATAGAATCTATAGATCCGTTTTATTCTAGCGTACATACATAGCAAATAATTGTACCATCCTAGGAGAGACGTACATGTCCATGCGAAATAATAGAGAACATGTTGAAGGGCGATGGCGCGTTATATCTTTATCATTAACTGTGGCAAATACATCACATTACTGACTATTCGACACATTAAGTATGTTACGTATTTTTTTAATGCATAAGTGAATCCTAACCATAAAATTTAAATCTAACTGTAACGATAATTTAGATGATGTGGATTAACGTGGTGTCTCTGTTATAAATTTTTATTTTGCTTTTAGTATATAAATAGAGTAGATGATAACAATAATAATAATAATAATAATAGTAGTAGTAATAATAATAATAATAGAAGATTTAATAATCTACCATGTTTAAGTTATTTTTTTATAACTTCCGAGTTTCGGCCAAAGTAGTTGATTCATCCATGCGTGTAGGCCCTAGGTAAGTACGTGCTGAACGATGGTTCTTTGTGCTAGCTTTGTTCAAAAAGACCACGATGGTAGCGTGCAAGACTAAAACTCTAAACTACACATGCACGCGTATGTTTAAAAGGAAAAAAAACCAAACAACATATCTCTTGAAGCAACCGCTGCGTTCTTCCAAGTTGAAAAAAAAGCAAAACTATGTACCAAGATAAGAACGTGGAGGTATCTATAGTTGACAGGTTATCGTGTCAAATTGGTATGTAACATGTTACGTAACAAATATTATTTTAATAAAAATCTTAGCCGTACATTTTAGATCTAACTATCACAATAATTTAAATGATGTGGATTAACGTGACGCTTCTGTTAGACATCTGTATTTTGCTTTTAGTATATAATAGAATAGATGTGTGTATATGGGTACCACCACTTAGTATTGATATTGCAAGATTATCTAGTCACTATGTGGTGTGTCATACTCATGAGAAATTCAAATTCTAATATCCACTAATCATCTCTAGTCGAATTTTAATTGCCTCTTGATTAGAAGAAATGATTTATCACATTATAGGGGAGTAATATGTTTTGTACATATCACAAGCCTAGAAAATATGAACATTTGAGGTTATGCCACTTAGAGTTGATGCTCTTAATTACTTTGTTCCTAGGTGGCATGTTTGCTCTAACAAGCTCCACTTCTATTAAAAAGCTTTTATTGCTCATCTTATGGATTCTTGTTTGAGTAAGAAATTCTTGGTGCGGTTTTTCCTCAAATACATATCTCTATATCTTATTTGGGATACCGTTTGCTTCAAATTATTATAATCATTGCCGTGCATGATTGTTTGACTAGTTGAAGCTATCAAGAATCTTCATCCGTGCATAGTGATTAATTCTATATACTTATCCTATGCCTTTTATTGTGAAATTGATCCTTACTATCCTTGTTGATATACCACCGGAAGTTAATTCCAATATTCTCATTGTCTTTGACAATTGATAACCTTGTATGTGGTTGAATTTATGGATCACCTTCACCTTGGATTGCTTCTTATTGCCTTATTTTATTTCCAACAAATCTTTGTTGCTCCCATGTGTCTTCCTTGTCCCTTTGAAAAATCTTTTGATAAATTCTCTTGATTCATATCAAGTATTTGTTTTGGAAGACAAACCTTTTCTTTACGGTACATTGTGCCATTGTGAAAAGTGTAGAGGGTTTGGTTTGTTTGTTCGAACCTTGCTCTTTTGGGAGTCTTGCTATCTCATTCCTTCTTCTATGCTTTATTTGTTGAATGAGATAAATCTTTGAGCATTGATACGTCCAAAACGTATCTACTTTCCCGAACACTTTTGCTATTTTTTTGCCTCTAATTTGTGTATTTTGGATACAACTAACACGGACTAACGCTGTTTTCAGCAGAATTGCCCTGGTGTCTTGTTTTTGTGCGAAACTCAACTTTCGGGAAAATCCCCGGGATTAATTCCAATGGGCCTATTTTCACAGAAGATGGACGGAGCCAGAAGACCAGAAGGAGGGGGGCCAAGAGGCGCCCACCCCACAAGGCGGCGCGGTGGGCCCCTGGGCCGCGCCGGCCTATGGTGGCGGCGCCTCGGCCAGCCTCCGATGCCCCCCTCTGGACTACTTAAGGGTTTCGACCTAAAAAAGAACGGGGGGTTAGACGAAATTGCCAGAAGACATCCAGAACACCGCCGCCATCGCGAAACTCCGTCTCGGGACCAGAAACTCCGTTCTGGCACTCCGCCGGGACGGGGAATTGGAGGATATCATCGCCATCATCACCATCGACGCCTCTCCATCAACCAGCCATGCTTCCCCCATCCATGTGTGAGTAATTCCCCCGCTGTAGGCTGAAGGGGATGGTAGGGATTGGATGAGATTGGTCATGTAATAGCATAAGATTGTTAGGGCATAGTGCCTAGTATCCGTAATTGGTACTTTTATGATATTGTTGCAACTTGCTATGCTTAATGCTTGTCACTAGGGCCCGAGTGCCATGATCTCAGATCTGAACATCTTATTGTTTCATGATGATATTCATTGTTTTATGATCTTACCTGCAAGTTGTATACACATATTGCTGTCCGAAACCCGAGGCCCCAAAGTGACAGAAATTGGGACAACTGGAGGGGAAGGCGGTGATATGAGGATCACATGTGTTCACGGAGTGTTAATGCTTTGCTCCGGTGCTCTATTAAAAGGAGTACCTTAATTACCAGTAGATTCCCTAGAGGCCCGGCTGCCACCGGTTGGTAGGACAAAAGATGTTGTGCAAGTTTCTCATTGCGAGCACGTACGACTATATATGGAACACATGCCTATGGTTGTTTAGTACTTGGATACCGTTTTATTATTATCTGCAAATGCCCTGCCTTGATTGTTACATGAGTTCTCTCATCCATGCAGCGCCCGTTCATCCATCCCTGTGCCTACAATATTTTAATCCTGCTGTTTACTATAATCACTACTGCTGTCTTTGTTACACTGCTGCTGATATTTCACTACTACTACTGCTATAAAACTGTTGCTACTGATAAACTCTTGCGAGCAAGTCTGTTTCCAGGTGCAGCTGAATTGACAACTCACTTGTTAAGGCTTACAAATATTCTTTGGCTCCCCTTGTGTCGAATCAATAAATTGGGTTTTACTTCCCTCGAAGACTGTTGCGATCCCCTATACTTGTGGGTCATCAAGACTATTTTCTGGCGCCGTTGCCGGGGAGCATAGCTTTATTTGCAAGTTCACCTGAATTGATATTGTTCACTGCAAATTCTCCATCATGGGTAAACCTCGCGATACTAAAGTCGCCATATTACCATCCACTACAAGAAAAGGTACAACTCTGAGTACCTCTGCTGCTCTTGATTCACCATCTGTGATAGGCAAACTTGTTTCACCACCACGAGCTTCAAATGCTGGTACTTCTGCTGAATCTGAAAATTCCTCTTATAATTTTGATGATGCTTCTGTTGTGCTTGATAATGATGGTTCATTAGGATCTTTTCTAGATGCTACAATTGCTAGGTCTAGACAAATTGAAAATACTGAAATTCCTAATGAAGATGCTTGCTACACTGTTGATTCACACGAGTCACGTTGAACACTCTAGTGATGATCTTGATGAAGATTATGTGGAACTTGATGATGATTTTATTGATAAATGTAATGCTACTACTGATGCAAGTAATATTAAAAAGCTTCTTGCCCAACATGCTATTAGATATAAACTGTCTCCTGATCCTAAATTTGCCACATCTCTGATACGTCCCCGACGTATCCATAATTTTTGTCGTTCCATGCTTGTTTTATGACAATACTTACATGTTTTTCTTGCACTTTATGATGTTTTCATGCGTTTTCTGGAACTAACCTATTAACAAGATGCCACAGTGCCGGTTCCTGTTTTCCGCTGTTTTTGGTTCCAGAAAGGCTGTTCGGGCAATATTCTCGGAATTCGACGAAACGAAGACCAAACCTCCTATTTTTCCCGGAAGCATCCAGAACACCGAAGAAGAGTCGGAGAGGGGCCAGAGGGCCACCACACCATAGGGCGGCGCGGCCTGGCCTGGGCCCGCGCCGGCCTGTGGTGGGGAGCCCCCAGGTGCCCCCCTGCGCCGCCTCTTCGCCTATTAAAGCCCTTTCGACCTAAAAACACCGTACCACTTGACGAAACTCCAGAAAGACTCCAGGGGCGCCGCCACCATCGCGAAACTCCAATTCGGGGGACGAAGTCTCGTCCCGGCACCTCGCCGGGACGGGGAAGTGCCCCCGGAAGCCCTCTCCATCAACGCCATCGCCTCCATCATGCTCCGTGAGTAGTTCCCCCATGGACTACGGGTTCTAGCTGTAGCTAGTTGGTATTCTCTCCCCCATGTACTTCAATACAATGATCTCATGAGCTGCCTTACGTGATTGAGATTCATCTGATGTAATCGGTGTTGTGTTTGTCGGGATCCGATGGATTGTTACGTTATGATTGTCTATCTACAAAGTTTATGAAGTTATTGTTGCTGCAATCTTGTTGTGTTTAATGCTTGTCACTAGGGCCCGAGTGGCATGATCTTAGATTTGAGCTCTATAGTTATTGCTTAGATTGTATCTACAAGTTGTATGCACATGTCACTGTCCGGAACCAAAGGCCCCGAAGTGACGAAATCGGGACAACCGGAGGGATGGCGGTGATGTGAGGGACACATGTTTTCACGGAGTGTTAATGCTTTGCTCCGGTACTCTATTAAAAGGAGTACCTTAATATCCAGATAGTTTCCCTTGAGGCCCGGCTGCCACCAGTCTGGTAGGACAAAAGATGTTGTGCAAGTTTCTCATTGCGAGCACGTACGACTATTATTGGAAAACATGCCTACATGATTAATGATCTTGATATTCCATCTTAATGCTATTTCAATCCTATCAATTGCCCGACTGTAATTTGTTCACCCAACACTTGTTATTGGAGAGTTACCACTAGTGTAGATAGTCTGGGAACCCCGGTCCATCTTTCATCATCATATACTCGTTCTACATGTCAACTCGTTTTCCGGTACCATTGCTCTCATATTACTATTACTGCTGTCTTGTGTTACTTGTTACTATTGCTCTCATACCACTTGCTACTTTCACATCACCCCTGTTGCTAGTGCTTTTCCAGGTGCGGCTGAATTGACAACTCGGTTGTTAAGGCTTATAAGTATTCTTTACCTCCCTTGTGTCGAATCAATAAATTTGGGTTTTACTTCCCTCGAAGACTGTTGCGATCCCCTATACTTGTGGGTCATCAAGACTATTTTCTGGCGCCGTTGCCGGGGAGGCATAGCTCTACTCATAAGTTCACCTGGGGAGTACACTCTACCTCTCTCTCTACTTTTATTTTATTTTGTTTTGCTAGTTTACTTTTGTCTAGTTTATTTGTGCTTAGTTTATTTCTGTCTTGTTTTATTTTTCTTAGTTTACTTTTGTCTAGTTTCTTTTTGTCTTGTTTTATTTTCCTCATATACCCAAAAATCCATAAAAATTTGAAAAATCTAAAAATTAAAAACTGCTATTATGGGAGAACCTACAACCTACTTGGAGCTTATAGAATGTTATAATAATTATAGAGAATCAAGAACTGGTAAAATAATGAGTGCTATGATAGAAAAATTGAATACAATTGCTAAAATCTTGCTTAAATGCCATGATATAAACTGTTGCTCTCAACAGGATACTAAACATCTTAAATTCCAATGTGGCTTTAGTGAGGAATTTTTAATTAAGAACTATAATCGGAATTGCTATATTCATTATGGGTTCGAAGAGGTAGAACAATTTGTCTTATTTATGGGAGCCTCCGAGATAGAATCCTTCATGGTTGAGAATTATGAAACTTGTGTTGTTTGTAAGGACCTTAAAGATTATGTCTCTACTATCCTTAATTCTTGCATAGAATGCTACAGTAGGAATCCTTATATCCTTGATTATAAAGAGAGACACATTAATGCACAAGAATGCACTCACAATTTGCAGGAACCGGTGGAAGAAGAAATTGATGAACACATTGGATGAAAAAGAGGAGGAAATTGATGAACCTGAAAGCTCATTGGATGAAAAAGAAGAGGAGAGCGACGAACAAAAGGAGGAAGAATGGATTAGCTACCCATGCCAACCTTCTAATGAGAGTAACTCTTTATCTCTTACACTATTTGATTGTCCTCCATGCTTACCGGAAGAGGTTGAATGTTATGTTCCTGTGGATTCTCTTGAAATAGTACCTATGAGTAATACTTGTGAGAATGATTATGCTACTGTTATATATGATAATCCATGCTACTTTGATCAATCTTATGATAATGCTTTGTTTGTGCCTGATGTCGAAATGCATGGTACTAAAGAATTTTGTTTGGCAAATGTTTATGATAAAGCTCTTGATGATGGTCCTATGTTACTTGATGATATTAATTGTACTACTAATGAAAATGGGATTGGAGAGTTCTTGACTTATTCTATGAGTCCCATATCTATTGAGATTGATCAACTACCTTGTTATATTATTAATAAAAGTAAGTTTGAAAGTTTTAATTCCACTATTCTTGAACTTGATAAAAATTATGTGTTTGGAAATCATGAAAAGTATGCTGCATGTGATAGTTATATTGTTGAGTTTGTTCATGAAGCTACTGAAAATTATTATGAGAGAGGAAAATATGGTAGTAGAAATTTGCATGGTACTAAAACACCTCTCTATATGCTTAAAATTTTGAAGCTACACTTGTTTTATCTTTTTATGCTTGTCACTTTGTTCTTCATGAATTTATTTGTGTACAAGATTCCTATGCATAGGAAGCATGTTAGGCTTAAACTTGTTTTGGATTTGCCTCTTGATGCTCTCTTTTGCTTCAAATACTATTTCTTGCGAGTGCATCATTAAAACTGCTGAGCCCATCTTAATGGCTATAAAGAAAAGAACTTCTTGGGAGATAACCCATGTGTTATTTTGCTACAGTACTTTGTTTTATATTTGTGTCTTGGAAGTTGTTTACTACTGTAGCAATCTCTCCTTATCTTAGTTTTGTGTTTTGTTGTGCCAAGTGAAGCCTCTAATAGAAGGTTGATACTAGATTTGGATTTCTGCGCAGAAACAGATTTCTATCTGTCACGAATCTGGGCTGTTCTCTCTGTAGGTAACTCAGAAAAATATGCCAATTTACGTGCGTGTTCCTCAGATATGTACGCAACTTTCATTAGTTTTGAGTTTTCTGATTTGAGCAACGGAAGTATTTATTTAAAATTCGTCTTTACTGGCTGTTCTGTTTTGGCAGATTCTGTCTCTGTTTTTTTGCATTGTCTCTTGTGGACTTTAAGCGAGGTTTTCTAGACGTGGAGAGCTGTAGCTAATGTTTTATTGAGTTCTTGCAATGTGCTACTACAGGACCAAGGTGGATTCAAATTTTTTTAGTACTAACCCCTCTAATGAAGTTTATGAGAAGTTTGGTGTGAAGGAAGTTTTCAAGGGTCAAGAGAGGAGGATGATATATGATCGAGAAGAGTGAAAAGTCTAAGCTTGGGGATGCCCCCATGGTTCATCCCTGCATATTTCAAGAAGACTCAAGCGTCTAAGCTTGGGGATGCCCAAGGCATCCCCTTCTTCATCAACTTATCAGGTTCCTCCCCTGAAACTATATTTTTATTCGGTCACATCATATGTGTTTTACTTGGAGCGTCTGTGTGCTTTTATTTTTGTTTGTGTTTGAATAAGATCGGATCCTAGCAATCCTTGTGTGGGAGAGAGACACGCTCCGCTTTTTCATATGAACACTCGTGTTCTTCGTTTTACTTTTAATGTTCAATGATAAAAGTTGGAAGCTATTGCACTTATTGATATTTGGTTGGAAAAAGAAAATGCCTCATCATGTCTTGGATAATTTGACACTTGGCAATTGTTTTGAGCTCTCAAGTAGATCATGATTAAGTTTTTTCATGTAGTCTAAGCCTATTAGTGGAGAACTACCGTAGAGCTTGTTGAAATTGGTTTGCATGATTGGTCTCTCTTAAGGTCTAGATATTTTACGGTAAAAGTGTTTGAGCAACAAGGAAGACAGTGTAGAGTATTATAATGCTTGCAATATGTTCTTATGTAAGTCTTGCTGTACCGGTTCATACTTGTGTTTGCTTCAAACAACCTTGCTAGCCTAAGCCTTGTACTGAGAGGGAATACTTCTCGTGCATCCAAAACCTTGAGCCAAAAACTATGCCATTTGTGTCCACCATACCTACCTACTATGTGGTATTTCCTGCCATTCCAAAGTAAATTGCTTGAGTGCTACCTTTAAACAATTCAAAATGCTTCTCAATTTGTGTCAATGTTTTATAGCTCATGAGGAAGTATGTGGTGTTTATCTTTCAATCTTGTTGGGCAACTTTCACCAATGGACTAGTGGCTTCATCCGCTTATCCAATAATTTTGCAAAAAGAGTTGGCATTGGGATTCCCAGTCCCAAATTAATTAACCTAAATAGACACTCCTCCATGGTATGTGATTGTTGGACGGCACCCGAAGGATTCGGTTAGCCACGGCTTGTGTAAGCAAAGGTTGGGAGGAGTGTCATCGTAATAAAACTAAAATAAAAAAGGCACTCCTTCATGGTATGAGATTGTTGGCAGGCACCCGAGGATTCGGTTAGCCATGGTTTGTGAAAGAAAGGTTGGAAGGAGTGCCACCCAAAAATAAAAATAATTCATGGGAGCCGCTCTTGAAGGTTTGTCTGGCAAGGGGGCTAGAGTACCCACTACCATTCGTTGACAACAACAAACACCTCTCAAAACTTTACCTTTATGCTCTCTATATGTTTTCAAAACCAAAGCTCTAGTACAAATATAGCAATCGATGCTTTCCTCTTTGAAGGGCCATTCTTTTACTTTATGTTGAGTCAGTTTACCTACTTCCTTCCATCTTAGAAGCAAACACTTGTGTCAACTGTGCATTGATTCTTACATACTTGCATATTTGCATTCATCATATTACTTTGTGTTGACAATTATCCATGAGATATGCATGTTACAAGTTGAAAGCATCCGCTGAAACTTATATCTTCCTTTGTGTTGCTTCGATGCCTTTACTTTGAACTTATTGCTTTATGAGTTAACTCTTGTGCAAGACTTTTGATACTTGTCTTGAAAGTACTCTTCATGAAAAGTTTTGCTATATGTTATCTATTTGTTAGCAACTATAGATCATTGCCTTGAGTCACTTCATTCATTTCATATGCTTTGTAATAGTATGATCAAGGTTATGTAAGTAGCATGTCACTACGAAATTATTCTTTTTATCGTTTACTCGCTCGGGACGAGCAGGAACTAAGCTTGGGGATGCTGATACGTCCCCGACGTATCCATAATTTTTGTCGTTCCATGCTTGTTTTATGACAATACTTACATGTTTTGCTTGCACTTTATGATGTTTTCATGCGTTTTCTGGAACTAACCTATTAACAAGATGCCACAGTGCCAGTTCCTGTTTTCCGCTGTTTTTGGTTCCGGAAAGGCTGTTCGGGCAATATTCTCGGAATTCGACGAAACGAAGACCAAACCTCCTATTTTTCCCGGAAGCATCCAGAACACCGAAGAAGAGTCGGAGAGGGGCCGGAGGGCCACCACACCATAGGGCGGCGCGGCCTCGGCCCGGGCCCGCGCCGGCTCGTGGTGGGGAGCCCCCAGGTGCCCCCCTGCGCCGCCTCTTCGCCTATTAAAGCCCTTTCGACCTAAAAACACCGTACCACTTGACGAAACTCGAGAAAGACTCCAGGGGCGCCGCCACCATCGCGAAACTCCAATTCGGGGGACAGAAGTCTCTGTCCCGGCACCCTGCCGGGACGGGGAAATGCCCCCGGAAGCCCTCTCCATCAACGCCATCGCCTCCATCATGCTCCGTGAGTAGTTCCCCCATGGACTACGGGTTCTAGCTGTAGCTAGTTGGTATTCTCTCCCCCATGTACTTCAATACAATGATCTCATGAGCTGCCTTACATGATTGAGATTCATCTGATGTAATCGGTGTTGTGTTTGTCGGGATCCGATGGATTGTTACGTTATGATTGTCTATCTACAAAGTTTATGAAGTTATTGTTGCTGCAATCTTGTTGTGTTTAATGCTTGTCACTAGGGCCCGAGTGGCATGATCTTAGATTTGAGCTCTATAGTTATTGCTTAGATTGTATCTACAAGTTGTATGCACATGTCACTGTCCGGAACCAAAGGCCCCGAAGTGACGAAATCGGGACAACCGGAGGGGATGGCGGTGATGTGAGGGACACATGTTTTCACGGAGTGTTAATGCTTTGCTCCGGTACTCTATTAAAAGGAGTACCTTAATATCCGAGTAGTTTCCCTTGAGGCCCGGCTGCCACCGGCTGGTAGGACAAAAGATGTTGTGCAAGTTTCTCATTGCGAGCACGTACGACTATTATTGGAAAACATGCCTACATGATTAATGATCTTGATATTCCGTCTTAATGCTATTTCAATCCTATCAATTGCCCGACTGTAATTTGTTCACCCAACACTTGTTATTGGAGAGTTACCACTAGAGTAGATAGCTGGGAACCCCGGTCCATCTTTCATCATCATATACTCGTTCTACATGTCAACTGTTTTCTGGTACCATTGCTCTCATATTACTATTACTGCTGCTGTGTTCATTGTTACTATTGCTCTCATACCACTGCTACTTTCACATCAGCCCTGTTGCTAGTGCTTTTCCAGGTGCAGCTGAATTGACAACTCAGTTGTTAAGGCTTATAAGTATTCTTTACCTCCCCTTGTGTCAAATCAATAAATTTGGGTTTTACTTCCCTCGAAGACTGTTGCGATCCCCTATACTTGTGGGTCATCAATCTCCTATAAACATTAAGGATAAGGATTATGATTTTCTCTTGATTTATCTCATATATCTATTGTTGAGAAAACACCCTTTTGTGGTACTGAAAAAGAAAGTGTTGTAGAACACATGAATGATCTTTCTACTTTGAGTAGCTTGTTTTCTGATGATATCAAGAAGCGTACTTATTTTGTTACCAAACTTGGTATAATAGTTTGCCTCCCGATTCTATTGATAGTCCAAGTGGTTTGCTTGATGTTTTCTTTCGGAAATATTTTCCTGCTAGTTCTCAACATATAGCTTTGCAGAAAATTTATAGTTTTGACCAGGAAGATGGTGAGAAATTGCCTGAAGCTTGGGAAAGGTTTTGCTCTCTTATCAGAGCTCGGCACTGGACATGATCCGGAAAAGCATGATTTACTTGATATATTTTATAGTGGACTAACCATTGAGTCTAGGGCATACCCGGATAGTTGTGCTTGGTTGTGTTTTCGGAAAAGAACTCCGGACGACGCCGAAGAATTATTGGCTAGAATAGGCCGGAATCATGATGATTGGACTACACCTGAACCAACCCCGACACCAATATTGAAGAAGAGGGGTATGATAAAATTAAATGATGAAGATATGAGGGAAGCCAAGAAATCTCTTAAAGAGAAGGGAATTAAATCCGAAGATGTGAAGAATTTACCCCCCATAGAAGATTTATGTAAGATAACTCCCCCTTCATCCATGATCGAGGTACATTCTCTTCAACGCTTTAGTAGGGAAGATATTCCGTACTCAAAACCTCCTGCTCAATGTTTAGATGAATTTGATAATTATATTGTTAAGCAAGATAATTTTAATATGAGAGTAGAGAATCATTTAATGGAAAATTCTCGAGCTATTAGTGAATTGCATGGTATTGTGGAGAGAACCTCCAATGATGTTAAGATGCTTGTTAAACATTTTCATATGGTTCAAACTCAAATTGATCAACTCACTAAAGTGCAAAATGACTTGTTAAAAAATAGTTCTAAAGAAAAACATGCTTATGAAGTAACAACTAGAGGTGGTGTTTCTACTCAGGATCCTCTATATCCTGAGGGGCATCCCAAAAGAGTTGAACAAGATTCTCAACGAATTAAAAGTAGTGCTCCTTCTAAGAAAAAGAAGAAGAAACATAAAACTGTTGTAGAATCCTCTGAGCCTGTTAATGATCCTAATAGTATTTCTATTTCTGATGCTGAAACTGAAAGTGGTAATGAACATGATAAAGATAATGATAAAAATGATGCTTCTGATAAAGAAGAGGTTGAAGATGAACCTGAAAAGCATGCTAAAAATAAAAAGTATACTAAAGAAGATTTTATTGCTAAGAAACATGGTAATGAAAGGGAACCTTTGGTTCAAAAGCAAATGCCTTTTCCTGCTAAGAAACTAAAATCAAAGGAGGAAGAATACTATAATAAATTTTGTGATTGGATGAAACCTTTGTTCCTGCAAATCCCTTTGACTGATGCTATTAAATTGCCTCCTTATTCAAAGTATATGAAAGATATTGTCTCTAACAAAAGGAAAATTCCTAATGAGGAGATTTCCACTATGCTTGCTAATTACTCTTTCAATGGCAAAGTTCCAAAGAAGTTAGGCGACCCATGTATACCGACTATTCCTTGTTCCATCAAAAATAATTATGTTAGAACTGCTCTATGTGATTTGGGAGCAGGTGTTAGTGTTATGCCTTTTTCTCTTTATAAGAGACTCTATTTGGATAAGTTGATACCAACTGATATATCTTTGCAAATGGTTGATGAATCTACTGCTATTCCTGTTGGTATATGTGAGGATGTTCTTGTTCAAGTTACTAATAATTGCTTAATATTAACTGATTTTGTTGTGTTGGAAATGCCTGAAGATGATAATATGTCTATTATTCTTGGGAGACCTTTTCTTAACACTCGCAGGGCTGTTATTGATTGCAATAAAGGAAAAGTTACTTTCGGTGTTGATGACAAGGAGCATACTTGTTTATTTTCCCAAGAGGATTGATAAAGTATGTGGAGTTAATACAATTTCTAATTTGAGAACCATCAAAGTGGGAGTTATTGATTGTCCTATATATGAGCCTAAACAAGGATATCAAAGTATTATGATTGGATCCATATCAATTCAATACAAGGTAACATGATTGATTTGAGGTTTTTTTCTTCTTATGTCATGTAAAATTTATTTGGTGGCAAGACTTGATCAACCTTGTTAACAAGTACATTTTATATGCATAGAAGAGCTAAGCAACATTTCTTTCTTTCTCCACTTGCTTTACTTGTTGTAGCACTACTTGTTTTGCAAAATGCTTTAGTTGTTTAGGAGTTTGAAAATCTTTTTCTGCCCTGTAATAATAATTTTAACACCCAGAAATGTGCGTTTTTCGAAGTTCTCAAAAATTTACAAAAATTATACCGTTGGTCTTATTTTTCGAAGAGCAACCTGGGAGTGCCTGGGGCTGACCAGTGGGGCACCCCAGGGCTGCCCCCATGTGCCGGCGCGGCCAAGGAGGGGGGCGCGCCACCCTGTGGTGTGGGCCCCTCCTTGCCCCACTAAGTCATCTCTTCCTCCCATTCTACTCTCTCTCCCGAAAAACTCGTACCAACTTTCTCTCACTCGCGTTTTTGCTCAAGAGCTCAGGATTTCTCGATCTCTTTGCTCAGCCCAGATTTCTGTCCGAAATTTGGCACATTTGCTCTCCGGTATGTGACTCCTCCGATTATCCAAATAGAATTTTGTTTGGTTGAGTATATCTTGAATATTTTGCTGCTGTAGGTAACATGTTAAGTGAGCTTGCATGCTTGTTATAAGTTGTAAAAATTAGTTTTGATGCATGTTTAGTACTCTACCAAGTTCCTATAGTAGTTTCCCTCATTTATATGTCTCCAAATCAACTTTTATAATGTTTGTTCAAAAATTTCAGAAAATGGAGTGGAATAGGCACCAACTCAACCAACAAGAATTATGAGAGTTCACCGCGAAGAAGGAGTATACCCCTCCTACTACCCATGCACTGATTTTATGAGGAGTGCAGGAATCTTGCAAAATGTTCAAAATCTGATTTCCAATGCAGGGTTGGAAAGTTGTGTTGTTGGTGAACCTTACCAATATGCTAAACTAACCATGTCAGTGGTGCAGGATTTTGAATTCCATTGGTCCCAACCTAACCCCATGGTTCGATATAAAATTTATAATAAAACCATCGACTTGCCCTTTGCTGATTTTTGTGCAGCTATTAGAGTGCCACAATGGGGATCTTGTGAGAATATTAGGGGGTCGCCGCAGGAACTCTTGAGTCTATACAAGATGATCTTTCAAGGGAGAAGCTTCTCAGAGGAGAGTGGTAAAATTTGGAGCATTCAACTTCCAGCTATTCGCTATTTTGCTTACTTTATCACCAAGTGCGTTCTTGCTAGACAGAATATAAATAAGCTATCCATTCATGATTTAGTTTTCTTAGCTGCTGCATTGCAACATGATAGGACTTATAATTTGGGTGCTTTGATAGCCTTTAGACTTGCTACTAACCGTGATAAAGGAGGAATTTGTGGAGGTCTTATTGCCTCTCGCTTGCTAGCCATGCATGGTGTAGAATCTCACCCTCTTGATGTTCAGCTTTCTATAGAGAAACTCGATATTGTTTCAATGATAAAACATGACTTTGTTTCTAACCGGTCTAATTTGAGTAACCTGTCTTATGAGATAACATTTTACAAGAAAAATGGGAGAACAACTAAAAGAACTGAAAGACTAGTAGGATTGCCTGCACCTGCTTTGTTTAACCTTGATTCCAGGGAAAATTGGTCGGTCACGGAAGATGAACTAAATGCATACATAGAGGGGGATGGCCATCATGCAGGGGATGGCCATCATGCAGGGGACGGCACGGAGGAGGCCGAGGAACACCTCGACTTGTCATCCGATGCAGCGAGCTCTTCACATCAACATTTTGGGCATGTGGAGCCTTCACCCTTTTCTTCTGCACAGGGACCTTATTATGACCACACCATGTACGATCCACCGGCGTGGAATCCTGACCCTGTTGGAATTTTGGCCCATATTGGACCAATACAATAAATATTCCAGAAATTCCTAATAAATCCTAGAGGCCCACATGGCCCATTCATGCATGGCAGGGGTGGGACAAAAGTTTAGTCCCACATTGCTAGTTGAAGAAGAGTTGGAGCAGCTTATAAGGAGAGCTCTTCATACCATTTGTGTGAGAGAAATAATAGGAGGAAATAGGAGCTGACCACACGCGCGCTCCTCCTCCGACGACGATGCCGCTCGCTCGCCTCGTCACGACACGTCGCGTCGCGTCGCGTCGCGTCGCGCCGCGGGTTGCGGGAATGCCTCGAGCCGAGAGCCTCTCTCTCTTTCTTTTTGCCACTCACGAATGGGTATATGAACAGACGCAAGAATCTGAAACGTTTCTTTTTAGTGGGTTTTGAATACGAAGACTGTTCAGCTTCGGCTGCTGCCTGTTCGGTTCACCTCCCTGGCCCTTCGTTTCATCTCCTCGCGTGGCCTGTTCAGCTCCTCTCACTGTGCCTATAAAAGAGGTCGCTCCTCTCCAGAGATACAAGACGAGACACAGCACCATATGCGCCTACCACTCGGTTCCAGAGCTTTGCGCCGCCGCTCAAGACTTGTCCATCCCGTCTATCGGCGTTCTACCGCGACTGCTGGCTTCAACATCGACACGGAGGCCGACGACTACTTCCCCAACGACGACTTCTTCCCAACATCAGCAACCTCTTCGGCGACATGGCTCTCAACAGCGACAACGGCAACGCTAGTTCCTCTTCTGCACCGTATGTGTTCTTGTCTTCCTTTTATGAGATCATTATCCTCTTTCTTCTCCTAGCAACAAGCTCAGGTTCATTGTCAGCAAACATATTGCTCTTCTCAATCAGTTTAGACATGTTTCTCCTTTACTCTATGGTGATTTGCATGACTAGTTTAATCTCAAACTTTTTAGTCATGTTTTATCCAATGTTTTATTTGTTTAAATCATGGGGAAAATTGCTAATATATTCAACATTCCAAAAACCTTATAGGCATTATTCCCCGGTTAGCTTTGCTTCATCTCTTAAGCCTCCTCCTTTCGAGGGCGTGAATTACAAGAGGTGGCGTGCGAGAGCTATTCTCTGGCTTACAACCATGAGATGCTTTGACGCCACTAAGGGCAAGCCTGAAGGAGAGCTTACTCCCCTCGAGGAGAAAGCTTTTGAGGATGCTGACACCCTTCTGAGGGGTGCTATCATCAGCGTTCTTGGCGAGAACATTGTTGACTCGTATTTGTCCATCTCTACGGGCAAGGATATGTGGGACGCAATCGAGGCCAAGTTTGGGGTCTCGGATGCGGGCAGTGAACTGTATGTCATGGAACAATTTTATGACTTCAAGATGACTAATGAGCGCCCCATCGTTGAGCAGGCTCATGAGATACAATCCATTGCTAAGGAACTTGAGCAGTTCACTTGTGTGTTGCCGGACAAGTTTATTGCCGGAGGTATCATTGCCAAGCTTCCTCCTTCATGGAGGAATTTTGCTACTTCTCTGAAGCACAAGAGACAAGAGTTCTCCACTATGGATCTCATTGGGTCTCTTGACGTGGAAGAAAAGGCAAGGGCAAAAGACACACGTGCTCGAGGTGTTGAGGGAGGTTCTAGTGCCAACTTGGTACAGAAGAAGAACTTCCAATCCTACAAGTCCAAGAACAAGAACAAGTATGATGGCAAAGGAAAATTTGATGGGAAGAACAAGGCCTCACAGTCTACCAATTTCAAAAGGAAGACCGATAAGAAGAAAGGAGTATGCCACGTACGTGGTGATCCTGATCATTGGGCTCCCAATTGCCCAAACCGCTTTGACAAGCGTCGGCAAGGAAAGGGCGGCAAGACGGCCAATGTTGTCATTGGAGACACTGAGATGAAGGATGCTGGGTATGGTATATTTCCTACTGTCCTTTCAATATGTCATTCTCCTAAATGGTGGATTGACACAGGTGCCAATGTACACGTTTGTGCTGATATCTCCATGTTCTCTTCTTATCAGGTCGCAGGGACTTCAACCGTGTTGATGGGCAACGGCTCGCATGCTACTGTTCGTGGTGTTGGTACGGTCGATCTGAAGTTCACTTCGGGGAAGATCGCGCGCCTGAAGAACGTGCATCATGTCCCTTCTATCAATAAGAATCTTGTTAGCGGATCGCTTCTGTGTCGTGATGGATACAAGATTGTGTTTGAGTCCAATAAATTTGTTGTGTCAAAATTTGGAACCTTTATTGGTAAAGGCTATGAGTGTGGAGGTTTGTTCCGCCTATCCCTGTCAGACGTTTGTAATAAAGTGGTTAATCATATTTGCACCAACATTGAGACAAATGTTTGGCATTCACGTCTTTGTCATGTTAATTTTGGTTGTATGACGCGGCTAGCTAAACTGAATTTAATTCCGAGTTTCACTAATGTAAAGGGTTCTAAGTGTCAAGTGTGTGTTCAAGCTAAGCAACCTCGCAAGTCTCATACGGCTGCGGAGGTAAGAAATTTGGCACCTCTAGAACTAATACATTCAGATATTTGCGAGATGAATGGTGTGTTGACAAAAGGTGGAAAGAAATACTTCATGACGTTCATTGATGACTCAACTAGATATTGTTATGTGTATCTTCTGAAATCGAAGGATGAAGCGTTAAGTTTCTTCAAAATCTATAAAGCTGAAACAGAAAATCAACTTGAACGAAAGATCAAGCGACTTAGGTCTGATCGTGGTGGAGAGTATTTCTCCAATGAGTTTGACTCATTTTGTGCGTAGCATGGTATAATCCATGAGAGGACGCCTCCCTACTCACCTCAGTCAAATGGGGTGGCCGAAAGAAAGAACCGCACTCTAACTGATTTGGTTAACGCCATGTTAGACACATCGGGTCTCTCCAAGGCATGGTGGGGGGAGGCGATATTGACTGCATGTCATGTCCTAAACCGAGTTCCCACAAAGAATAAGGAGATAACTCCATTCGAAGAATGGGAGAAGAAAAGATTGAAACTCTCTTACCTGCGGACTTGGGGATGTTTGGCTAAAGTCAATGTGCCAATTCCCAAGAGCGCAAGCTTGGACCAAAAACTGTTGATTGTGTTTTTCTGGGCTATGCTTTTCCTAGCATTGGCTATAGATTCTTGATAGTAAAGTCTGAGGTATCCGACATGCATGTTGGTACAATCATGGAGTCGAATGATGCGACTTTCTTTGAGGATATATTTCCCATGAAGGATATGCCCAACTCATCGAATCAGGGGATACCTAGTACATCTATCCAAGAATTCGCTACAATTCCTGAATCCACCATTCCGATAGAACACCTTGAGAATCCCGAGGAGGATAACAATGAAGCTCCTAAAAGGAGTAAGAGAGAGAGGACTGCGAAGTCCTTTGGTAATGATTTCATTGTGTATCTCGTGGATGACACTCCCACTTCTATTTCAGAAGCCTATGCATCTCCGGATGCCGACTCATCGGAAGGAAGCTGTCCGAAGTGAGATGGATTCCATTTTGGCTAATGGAACTTGGGAGATTACCGATCGTCCTTATGGGTGCAAACCCGTAGGATGTAAATGGGTGTTTAAGAAGAAGCTTAGACCTGATGGTACAATTGAAAAGTACAAGGCACGGCTTGTGGCCAAGGGTTATACCCAAAAGGAAGGTGAAGACTTCTTTGATACGTACTCACTCGTAGCTAGATTGACTACCATTAGAGTACTACTATCACTTGGCTCCCTCATACGGTCTTCTCATTCATCAAATGGATGTTAAGACAGCTTTCCTAAATGGAGAGTTGGATGAGGAAATTTACATGGACCAGCCAGATGGATTTGTAGTAAATAGTCAAGAAGGAAAGGTGTGCAAATTGTTGAAGTCTTTATATGGTCTCAAGCAAGCACCTAAGCAGTGGCATGAGAAGTTCGAAAGAACTTTAACTGCTGAAGGCTTTGTTGTAAATGAAGCTGATAAATGTGTGTACTATCGCCATGGTGGGGGTGAAGGAGTCATTCTTTGCTTATACGTCGATGACTGATGGCGTGTAACTCACACGTTCGTTGGGAACCCCAAGAGGAAGGTATGATGCGCACAGCAGCAAGTTTTCCCTCAGAAAGAAACCAAGGTTTATCGAACCAGGAGGAGCCAAGAAGCACGTTGAAGGTTGATGGCGGCGGGATGTAGTGCGGCGCAACACCAGAGATTCCGGCGCCAACGTGGAACCTGCACAACACAACCAAAGTACTTTCACCCAACGAAACAGTGAGGTTGTCAATCTCACCGGCTTGCTGTAACAAAGGATTAGATGTATAGTGTGGATGATGATTGTTTGCAGAGAACAGTAAAGAACAAGTATTGCAGTAGATTGTATTTCAGATGTAAAGAATGGACCGGGGTCCACAGTTCACTAGAGGTGTCTCTCCCATAAGATAGCATGTTGGGTGAACAAATTACAGATCGGGCAATTGACAAATAGAGAGGGCATAACAATGCACATACATGACATGATGAATATTGTGAGATTTAATTGGGCATTACGACAAAGTACATAGACCGCTATCCAGCATGCATCTATGCCTAAAAAGTCCACCTTCGAGGTTATCATCCGAACCCCTTCCAGTATTAAGTTGCAAAACAACGAGACAATTGCATTAAGTATGGTGCGTAATGTAATCAATAACTACATCCTCGGACATAGCATCAATGTTTTATCCCTAGTGGCAACGAGTACATCCATAACCTTAGAGGTTTCTGTCACTCCCCGCATTCACGGAGACATGAACCCACTATCGAGCATAAATACTCCCTCTTGGAGTTAGGAGCAAAAACTTGGCCAGAGCCTCTACTAATAACGGAGAGCATGCAAGATCATAAACAACACATAGATAATAGATTGATAATCAACATAACATAGTATTCTCTATCCATCGGATCCCGACAAACACAACATATAGAATTACGGATAGATGATCTTGATCATGTTAGGCAGCTCACAAGATCCGACAATGAAGCACATGAGGAGAAGACAACCATCTAGCTACTGCTATGGACCCATAGTCCAGGGGTGAACTACTCACTCATCACTCCGGAGGCGACCATGGCGGTGAAGAGTCCTCCGGGAGATGAATCCCCTCTCCGGCAGGGTGCCGGAGGAGATCTCCGAATCCCCCGAGATGGGATTGGCGGCGGTGGCGTCTCCGGAAGGTTTTCCGTATCGTGGCTCTCGGTGCGGGGGTTTCGCGACGAAGGCTTTAAGTAGGCGGAAGGGCAACGCGGGGGCCACACGAGGCCCCACACAACAGGCCGGCGCGGCCCGAGGCCCAGGCCGCGCCGCCCTAGTGTGTGGCCGCCTCGTGGCCCCACTTCGTCTCTCCTTCGGACTTCTGGAAGCTTCGTGGAAAAATAGGCCCCTGGGCGTTGATTTCGTCCAATTCCGAGAATATTTCCTTTGTAGGATTTCTGAAACCAAAAACAGCAGAAAACGAGCAAGCGGCTCTTCGGCATCTCGTTAATAGGTTAGTGCAGGAAAATGCATAAATACGACATATAATGTGTATAAAACATGTAGATATCATCAATAATGTGGCATGGAACATAAGAAATTATCGATACGTCGGAGACGTATCAGCATCCCCAAGCTTAGTTCCTGCTCGTCCCGAGCAATGTAAACGATAACAAAGATAATTTCTGGAGTGACATGCCATCATAACCTTGATCATACTATTGTAAACATATGTAATGAATGCAGCAATCAAAACAATGGTAATGACATGAGTAAACAAGTGAATCATAAAGCACACACTTTTCATGAATAGTACTTCAAGACAAGCATCAATAAGTCTTGCATAAGAGTTAACTCATAAAGCAATAAATCAAAGTAAAGGTATTGAAGCAACACAAAAGAAGATTAAGTTTCAGCGGTTGCTTTCAACTTATAACATGTATATCTCATGGATAATTGTCAATATAGAGTAATATAACAAGTGCAATATGCAAGTATGTATGAATCAATGCACAGTTCACACAAGTGTTTGCTTCTTGAGGTGGAGAGAAATAGGTGAACTGACACAACATAAAAGTAAAAGAAAGGTCCTTCAAAGAGGAAAGCATCGACTGCTATATTTGTGCTAGAGCTTTTATTTTGAAAACAAGAAACAATTTTGTCAACGGTAGTAATAAAGCACATGTATTATGTAAATTATATCTTACAAGTTGCAAGCCTCATGCATAGTATACTAATAGTGCCCGCACCTTGTCCTAATTAGCTTGGACTACCGGATCATCGCAATACACATGTTTTAACCAAGTGTCACAAAGGGGTACTTCCATGCCGCCTGTACAAAGGTCTAAGGAGAAAGCTCGCATTTTGGATTTCTCGCTTTTGATTATTCTCAACTTAGACATTCATACCGGGACAACATGGACAACGGATAATGGACTCCTCTTTAATGCATAAGCATGTGGCAACAATTAGTATTCTCATATGAGATTGAGGATATATGTCCAAAACTGAAACTTCCACCATGATTCATGGCTTTAGTTAGCGGCCCAATGTTCTTCTCTAACAATATGCATGCTCAAACCATTAAGGTGGTAGATCTCTCTTACTTCAGACAAGACGGACATGCATAGCAACTCACATGATATTTAACAAAGAGTAGTTGATGGCGTCCCCAGGAACATGGTTACCGCACAACAAGCAACTTAATAAGAGATAAAGTGCATAAGTACATATTCAATACCACAATAGTTTTTAAGCTATTTGTCCCATGAGCTATATATTGCAAAGGTAAAGAATGGAAATTTTAAAGGTAGCACTCAAGCAATTTACTTTGGAATGGCGGAGAAATACCATGTAGTAGGTAGGTATGGTGGACACAAATGGCATAGTGGTTGGCTCAAGGATTTTGGATGCATGAGAAGTATTCCCTCTCGATACAAGGTTTAGGCTAGCAAGGTTATTTGAAACAAACACAAGGATGAACCGGTGCAGCAAAACTCACATAAAAGACATATTGTAAACATTATAAGACTCTACACCGTCTTCCTTGTTGTTCAAAACTCAATACTAGAAATTATCTAGACTTCAGAGAGACCAAATATGCAAACCAAATTTAGCAAGCTCTAGGTGTTTCTTCATTAATGGGTGCAAAGTATTTGACACAAGAGCTTAAACATGAGCACAACAATTGCCAAGTATCAAATTATTCAAGACATTTTAGAATTACTACATGTAGCATTTCCCAATTCCAACCATATAACAATTTAACGAAGAAGATTCAACCTTCGCCATGAATACTATGAGTAAATCCTAAGGACATACTTGTCCATATGCAACAACGGAGCGTGTCTCTCTCCCACACAATGAATGCTAGGATCCATTTTATTCAAACAAAACAAAAACAAAAACAAACCGACGCTCCAAGTAAAGCACATAAGATGTGACGGAAAAAAATATAGTTTCGGGGAGGAACTCGATAATGTTGTCGATGAAGAAGGGGATGCCTTGGGCATCCCCAAGCTTAGACGCTTGAGTCTTCTTAAAATATGCAGGGGTGAACCACCGGGGCATCCCCAAGCTTAGAGCTTTCACTCTCCTTGATCATATTGCATCATTTCCCTCTCTTGATCCTTGAAAACTTCCTCCACACCAAACTCGAAACAACTCATTAGAGGGTTAGTGTACAATAAAAATTAACATGTTCGAGAGGTGACACAATCATTCTTAACACTTCGGACATTGCATAAAGCTACTTGGACATTAATGGAACAAAGAAATTCATCCATCATAGCAAAAGAGGCAATGCGAAATAAAAGGCAGAATCTGTCAAAACAGAACAGTCCGTAAAGATGGATTTTATTGAGGCACCAGACTTGCTCAAATGAAAATGCCCAAATTGAATGAAAGTTGCGTACATATCTGAGGATCACACACGTAAATTGGCTTAATTTTCTGAGCTACCTACAGGGAGGCAGGTCGAAATTCGTGACAGCAAAGAAATCCGTAACTGCGCAGTAATCCAAATCTAGTATGAACTTTTTTTTTTTGAGGGGCAATCTAGTATGAACTTTACTATCAAAGACTTTACTTGGCACAACAAAACACAAAACTAAGATAAGGAGAGGTTGCTACAGTAGTAAACAACTTCCAAGACTCAAATATAAAACAAAAATACTGTAGTAAAAACATGGGTTGTCTCCCATAAGCGCTTTTCTTTAACGCCTTTCAGCTAGGCGCAGAAAGTGTGTATCAAGTGTTATCAAGAGATGGAGCATCGGCATTACCTTGGGCTTTACCCTTACCTTTCTTGTTCTTTTTCTTACTTTTTGGCTTAGGGAATATATGTCTACCCCCGGGTGTAGAGGTGAATTTTAGGGTGCCTTCTCCCATGTCTATGACTGCTCCCAATAGTTTCAGCAGGGATCTTCCGAGTGTGATTTGTCCTGTTCCTGCACATTCAATAACAAGATAATCAATGGATATTGTTCTCCCAAGAATGGTTGTATGCACACCCGCAGCTATTCCTTTGGGAATTATAACAGAGTTATCAATAAGAGTTATTCCTTCTCCCCCTTCAACGAATCCCCAAAGTTTCAAAGATTTATGAATACTCTTAGGCATTAGGCAAAATTCAGTCATAATATCACAATTAGCATGAAGAGTTTGGTCACCAATAACAATTTTAATAGTAGGATCCCATAATGAAGGTTCAGAGTTCATTAAAACCTGATCAAGACGGTTACGAACATATCCATAATTTTCATTCAAGCGAGATGCACTTGTCTCAAGAGTGTTTAATCTATTATAAATGCTAATAAGGGCTGAATCAAAGTTATTAGCTGAATCATGTGATGCAACCAACTTCTTTATGGTATTAAAAGCTTGATCCCCGTTGCAATGAAGGAAATCTCCTCCCACTATAGCATCCAAGGCATATCTATAGCGAATCATAAGACCAAAATAAAAATTACTAAGGAGCAAGCTTAGAGTCATTTGAGGTTCAGTTTTACGATAAGAAGTAAAAATTCTGGACCAAGCATCTTTAAAACTCTCCTCATTCCCTTGTTTAAAAGTGAAGACTAATTCCTCAGGTGAAGAAGTAACAAGTGCAGAACTAGACATGGTAACAAAAGTAAAATGCAAGTAACTAATTTTTTTTGTGTTTTTGATATAGTGTGCAAGGCAGTAAATAAAGTAAGCTAGCAACTAATTTTTTTGTGTTTTGATATAATGCAGCAAACAAAGTAGTAAATAAAATAAAGCAAGGCAAAAACAAAGTAAAGAGATTGGATTGTGGAGACTCCCCTTGCAGCGTGTCTTGATCTCCCCGGCAACGGCGCCAGAAAATATGCTTGATGGCGTGTAACTCACACGTTCGTTGGGAACCCCAAGAGGAAGGTATGATGCGCACAGCGACAAATTTTCCCTCGGAAAGAAACCAAGGTTTATCGAACCGAGGAGGAGCCAAGAAGCACGTTGAAGGTTGATGGCGGCGGGATGTAGTGCGGCGCAACACCGGAGATTCCGGCGCCAACATGGAACCTGCACAACACAACCAAAGTACTTTGCCCCAACGAAACGGTGAGGTTGTCAATCTCACCGGCTTGTCGTAACAAAGGATTAGATGTATAGTGTGGATGATGATTGTTTGCGAGAGAACGATAAAGAACAAGTATTGCGAGTAGATTGTATTTCGGATGTAAAGAATGGACCGGGGTCCACAGTTCACTAGAAGTGTCTCTCCCATAAGATAGCATGTTGGGTGAACAAATTACGGTCGGGCAATTGACAAATAGAGAGGGCATAACAATGCACATACATGACATGATGAATATTGTGAGATTTAATTGGGCATTACGACAAAGTACATAGACCGCTATCCGAGCATGCATCTATGCCTAAAAAGTCCACCTTCGAGGTTATCATCCGAACCCCTTCCGGTATTAAGTTGCAAAACAACGGACAATTGCATTAAGTATGGTGCGTAATGTAATCAATAACTACATCCTCGGACATAGCATCAATGTTTTATCCCAAGTGGCAACGAGTACATCCATAACCTTAGAGGTTTCTGTCACTCCCCAGATTCACGGAGACATGAACCCACTATCGAGCATAAATACTCCCTCTTGGAGTTAAGATCAAAAACTTGGCCGAGCCTCTACTAATAACGGAGAGCATGCAAGATCATAAACAACACATAGATAATAGATTGATAATCAACATAACATAGTATTCTCTATCCATCGGATCCCGACAAACACAACATATAGCATTACGGATAGATGATCTTGATCATGTTAGGCAGCTCACAAGATCCGACAATGAAGCACATGAGGAGAAGACAACCATCTAGCTACTGCTATGGACCCATAGTCCGGGGGTGAACTACTCACTCATCACTCCGGAGGCGACCATGGCGGTGAAGAGTCCTCCGGGAGATGAATCCCCTCTCCGGCGAGGGTGCCGGAGGAGATCTCCGAGAATCCCCGAGATGGGATTGGCGGCGGCTGCGTCTCTGGAAGGTTTTCCGTATCGTGGCTCTCGGTACTGGGGGTTTCGCGACGAAGGCTTTAAGTAGGCGGAAGGGCAACGCGGGGGGCCACACGAGGGCCCCACACAACCAGTCGGCGCGGCCCAGGCCCAGGCCGTGCCGCCCTAATGTGTGGCCGCCTCGTGGCCCCACTTCGTCTCTCCTTCGGACTTCTGGAAGCTTCGTGGAAAAATAGGCCCCTGGGCGTTGATTTCGTCCAATTCCGAGAATATTTCCTTTGTAGGATTTCTGAAACCAAAAACAGCAGAAAACATCAACTAGCTCTTCGGCATCTCGTTAATAGGTTAGTGCCAGAAAATGCATAAATACGACATATAATGTGTATAAAACATGTAGATATTATCAATAATGTGGCATGGAACATAAGAAATTATCGATACGTCGGAGACGTATCAATGACATACTGATTTTCGGAACCAACCTGAATATCATCAAGAAGACCAAGGATTTCTTATCTCGCTGTTTTGAGATGAAGGATCTTGGGGTAGCTGATGTAATCTTAAACATCAAGCTATTGAAGGATGACAATGGTGGGATTACATTGCTTCAATCTCACTATGTGGAAAAGATCTTGAGTCGCTTTGGGTATAGCGATTGCAAGTCTTGTCCAACGCCTTATGATCCTAGTGTTCCGCTTAGAAAGAATAAAGCGGCTGCTAAAGATCAAGCGAGATATTCTCGGATTATTGGCTCACTTATGTATTTGGCTAGTGCTACGAGGCTCGACATCGCCTTTGCTATGAGCAAACTTAGTCGATTTGTATCAAATCCTGGCGATGATCACTGGCATGCTCTTGAAAGAGTGATGCACTATCTAAAGGGCACTGCGACTTATGGCATTCACTATACTGGGTATTCGAGGGTACTAGAGGGCTATAGTGACTCAAAGCTGGATTTCGATGCTTGATGAGATTAAGGCCACTAGTGGATATGTATTTACACTTGGTGGTGGCGCTGTTTCTTGGAAGTCTTGCAAGCGAGACCATCTTAACGAGGTCGACAATGGAAGCAGAACTCACGAGCATTAGACACGGCCAACTGTTGAAGCGAGTGGCTCCGTGAACTCTTGATGAACTTACCCGTGGTTGAGAAACCAATACCTGCTATCCCAATGAGCTGTGGTAATCAAGCTGTGATCATCAAGGTTAACGAGTTCTAAGGATAATATGAAGTCATCAAGGCATGTGAAGAGGAGATTAAAATCAGTCGAGAAAAATGAGAAACTCCGGAGTTATTGCATTGGATTATATCCATACGTCTAGAAATCCGGCAGACCCCTTCACAAAGGGTCTATCACGTAACGTGATAGATAATGCATCAAAGGAGATGGGTATGAGACCCACCGTTTAAGTTGTCCACAGTGGTAACCCATTCTATGTGATCGGAGTTCCCGTGAATTAGAACTGGGAGACAAGCTGTATGTCAACTGAGAGGAAAGTATCCTTACTTCTTGTATGATACCACTCCATAAAAGATGCAATACTTTCCTAAGCTGCACGGTAGGCTGATTTATCTTAATGTGTTCTAAGTTGCTAATTTAAGCACAGATGTTGTCCTGCAGAACATCCGTTGAAGAACACACCTATATGAGTTTGGTTGTTAAAACGTCGCAACCTATCAGAGTTGGGTGCTTTCTAATAAACTCATGAAAGGCCATGGAGTATGACGCATAAGCTCCACCCGCGGGGAAGCCTCGCGACGGCCTAGTACCGGTCAAGGCTCTTTGTGAAGCTAGATTAGCGAGAAAACTTGCGGTTCAAGGCTTAGTCCATTGTTCAAGTAGCGGTCTAGTGTAGCATAGAGTTCTGGTGAAAGTTCAACTTAACGAGTCTTCGCTATAGTACCGGTATATAAAACAATGTTTTGGAACCAAAGGCAAATTCTATGTGCCTCTAGGATCTGGTGGGGGATTGTTGGAATTTTGGCCCATATTGGACCAATACAATAAATATTCCAGAAATTCCTAATAAATCCTAGAGGCCCACATGGCCCATTCATGCATGGCAGGGGTGGGACAAAAGTTTAGTCCCACATTGCTAGTTGAAGAAGAGTTGGAGCAGCTTATAAGGAGAGCTCTTCATACCATTTGTATGAGAGAAATAATAGGAGGAAATAGGAGCTGACCACACGCGCGCTCCTCCTCCGACGCCGCCGCCGCTCGCTCGCTCGCCTCGTCACGACACGTCGCGTCGCGCCGCGGGTTGCGGGTTGCGGGAATGCCTCGAGCCGAGAGCCTCTCTCTCTTTCTTTTTGCCACTCACGAATGGGTATATGAACAGACGCGAGAATCTGAAACATTTCTTTTTAGTGGGTTTTGAACACGAAGACTATTCAGCTTCGGCTGCTGCCTGTTCGGTTCACCTCTCCAGAGATACAAGAAGAGACACAGCACCATATGCGCCTACCACTCGGTTCCAGAGCTTTGCGCCTCCGCTCAAGACTTCTCCATCCCGTCTATCGGCGTGCACCGCTGGACGGGACAGCAGGCCTCCGGAACCCCGTCTCTTGTGATCCTGTACGGGAGAGAGGCGATAAGGTTTTTGGGGAGCGTTCTACCGCGACTGCCGGCTTCAACATCGACACGGAGGCCGACGACTACTTCCCCAACGACGACTTCTTCCCCGACATCGGCAACCTCTTCGGCGACATGGCTCTCAACGGCGACAACGGCAACGCTGGTTCCTCTTCTCGCACCGTATGTGTTCTTGTCTTTCTTTTATGAGATCATTATCCTCTTTCTTCTCCTAGCAACAAGCTCGGGTTCATTGTCGACAAACATATTGCTCTTCTCAATCAGTTTAGACATGTTTCTCCTTTACTCTATGGTGATTTGCATGACTAGTTTAATCTCAAACTTTTTAGTCATGTTTTATCCAATGTTTTATTTGATTAAATCATGGGGAAAATTGCTAATATATTCAACAGACCCTCGCTGGGGTTGATCTTCACTTAGGCCAAAAGCCTAAGCTTGGGGGGGGGGGGTATACCGGCATCACTCATTCATTGCATATTATAATTGCCGGATACTTGTACATACTTGTTTAGCTTCTTAAGGTGGTTTCTAATAAGAGGGAGATGATATTTGGAGAAGTGCTGTTTGAAAACAGATTCTGGACTGATACCAAAAAAAATCCCAAAAACAGCCAGGACGTTATTTTACGAAGCCAATTTTTGTGCATGTTCCCCAGGTTATTGTCTAACTTTCATTAGTTGAGCACTTTTCAAGTTGAGCAGCGGACGATTTTCATAAAAATAGATTACTGGACTGCTGTCAAGTTTGACGAATTTCTGCTACTTTGTGTTTATGTGACTCTTTTAGTTTTCATTTTCTTGTTTTTTGCTTTGTTTATTTCCTAAAACACAAAAAGATCAAAAATATTTCTGTTGTTTCTCTTTACCATTTGTTTATTTTGGTTTCTTGTTCCTATTTTGCTTTATTTGCTATCGTTGGTTCGCCATAAGAAAATCGAAAAAGATTTTGCTTTGTTTGCTTGTTTCCTTTTGTTCTTGTCTCCAATTCGAAAACACCAAAAATATTTGTTGTTCTTCTTTGGTTTTGTAAAGTTCATTATGGAGTTCAGCGGTCTTCGGTGGCTGGAGCTTGGTTTTCATTCCATATTATTCAAGCTACAGAAGTGAAAGGCAATAATGACGATCTACGACAACTCGACTGTGGTGAGAGGCTGGTATGAACTCTATTTGTTTTCATTTTTGTACATATACTCATCCATGTGAGCATGCTTAGTTGGTTCATGTGAGGTATATGTCATTTAAGAAAGTCTAGTAGTTCATGATCTCTCATGTTTAGCTCCAATTTATTAATATGAGTAGCATATCATAAATATTTGCTTGCGTTGTTTTATTCATAGATAGGTATGACATTGTGGTATCCTCCTCTGAATAATTCACTTGAATCAACTTGGCACATGCTCACGCATGCATATGACTGAACAAAAGTCAATTAAGCCTCGATGATTTATTTTGCCTCAGAGTTCTTGTATCACTTTTATGCCTCTGTTAATTTATTTTGTCGCAAGCATAATTATGACAGTTATTGCTCTCTTGATTTTCGCTTCCCGATCTATTGCTAGCCTTCACTTGTACTCGAGCGGGAACGCTGCTCGTGCTTCCAAACCCCTGAAAACCAAGTTATTCCAAAGTGTCCACCATAAATACCTATGCATGGCATTTCAAACCATTCCAAGTAATTTCTCATGTGCTACCTTTAAACCTTCAAAATACTTCTCAATTTGTGTCGATGTTTTATAGCTCATGAGGAAGTATGTGGTGTTTTATCTTTCAACCTTGTCATTTACTCCCGACGGACTTTCACCAATGGACTAGTGGCACATCCGCTTATCCAATAATTTTGCAAAAAGAGCCGGCAACGGGGTTCCCGACCCAATTAATTAACTTTCATCAATAATTCTCTTCACATGTTTTGCCCTGATTTATTAGTAAGCAACTTAATTTGCAAATAGACACTCCTCCATGGTATGTGAATGTTGGAAGGCACCCGAGGATTCGGTTAGCCATGGCTTGTGCAAGCAAAGGTTGGGGGAGTGTCATCCATAATGAAACTAAAGTATATGTGTAAACAAAAGAGAAGAGGGGTGATTTACCTTGCTGGTAGAGATAACGTCCTTCATGGGAGCCGCTCTTGAAAGTCTGGTTGACGAGGTAGTTGGAGTGCCCACTACCATTCGTTGCCAACAACAAACACCTCTCAAAATAATTTTACTCCTTTTTTACAAATGAAAAGCTCTAGCACATGTTAATCCCTGCTTCCCTCTGCGAAGGGTCAATCTTTTACTTTTACATTGAGTCTCCATCCTTTCTTTGAGCACCTTCTTGAGAGCACAACTGTCATTCTTAGTACAATATGCTTGTCCCAAAATGTGATTAACTGTGGTATAATTTTGATGCTTTTATCTTTGATAATCTCTACTTCCAGTCTTTCCATGAACTTCGAAGGTGCCCGAGCATTTATGTTTTGCTGTACAAATACGGGCAAGCGAGATACCACTTTATCATATCCTTTTATGAACATTGCAATCTTGCTGATAGACATGATTCATGATGCTTATTATTAATTTGTTGGTACCTTTTCCATGATTGACATAGCTATTAGATGACTTTATTTGCATGTATCTTATTATGAATTGCCTAAGTACTTGTCCATATCATGAGAATATTTACATCATATGAACAAATGTGTTCGTGAAAGTTCTTTTATCGCACTCGCTTGTTAACCGAATTGCTTGAGGACAAGCAATAAGCTAAGCTTGGGGAGTTGATACGTCCAAAACGTATCTACTTTCCCGAACACTTTTGCTATTGTTTTGCCTCTAATTTGTGTATTTTGGATACAACTAACACGGACTAACGCTGTTTTCAGCAGAATTGCCCTGGTGTCTTGTTTTTGTGCAGAAACTCAACTTTCAGGAAAATCCCCAGGATTAATTCCAATGGGCCTATTTTCAAAGAAGATGGACGGAGCCAGAAGACCAGAAGGAGGGGGCCACGAGGCGCCCACCCCACAAGGCGGCGCGGTGGGCCCCTGGGCCGCGCCGGCCTATGGTGGCGGCGCCTCGGCCAGCCTCCGACGCCCCCCTCTGGACTACTTAAGGGTTTCGACCTAAAAACGCACGTGGGGTTAGACGAAATTGCCAGAAGACATCCAGAACACCGCCGCCATCGCGAAACTCCGTCTCGGGACCAGAAACTCTATTCTGGCACTCCGCCGGGACGGGGAATTGGAGGAGATCATCGCCATCATCACCACCGACGCCTCTCCATCAACCAGCCATGATTCCCCCATCCATGTGTGAGTAATTCCCCCGCTGTAGGCTGAAGGGGATGGTAGGGATTGGATGAGATTGGTCATGTAATGGCATAAGATTGTTAGGGCATAGTGCCTAGTATCCGTAATTGGTACTTTTATGATATTGTTGCAACTTGCTATGCTTAATGCTTGTCACTAGGGCCCGAGTGCCATGATCTCAGATCTGAACATGTTATTGTTTCATGATGATATTCATTGTTTTATGATCTTACCTGCAAGTTGTATACACATATTGTTGTCCGGAACACGAGGCCCCAAAGTGACAGAAATTGGGACAACCGGAGGGGAAGACGGTGATATGAGGATCACATGTGTTCACGGAGTGTTAATGCTTTGCTCCGGTGCTCTATTAAAAGGAGTACCTTAATTACCAGTAGATTCCCTAGAGGCCCGGCTGCCACCGGCTGGTAGGACAAAAGATGTTGTGCAAGTTTCTCATTGCGAGCACGTACGACTATATATGGAACTCATGCCTATGGTTGTTTAGTACTTGGATACCGTTTTATTATTATCTGCAAATGCCCTGCCTTGATTGTTACATGAGTTCTCTCATCCATGCAGCGCCCGTTCATCCATCCCTGTGCCTCCAGTATTTTAGTCCTGCTGTTTACTATAATCACTACTGCTGTCTTTGTTACACTGCTGCCGATATTTCACTATCGCTATCGCTATAAAACTGTTGCTACTTGATAAACTCTTGCGAGCAAGTCTGTTTCGAGTGCAATCGAATTGACAACTCCGTTGTTAAGGCTTACAAATATTCTTTGGCTCCCCTTGTGTCGAATCAATAAATTGGGTTTTACTTCCCTCGAAGACTGTTGCGATCCCCTATACTTGTGGGTCATCAAGAATGTTTGCTTTATTTCATCTTTTATGCTCAATGGTTCCTTCTTAGTTCATTTGTTGAACTTTGTTGAACAAATCTTTTGTGATTTGCGTCTTTGATATATTTTGGACAACAAATTTGTTTGGTCACATCTTTATGCCTTCTTCAATCCATTTGGTGTTTTGTCCAAAGTATATCTTTCTTGGATCTTTAAAGTCTTTATGTGTGCTTATATGTAATTTGTTTATATTTGTAGCATGCTTGCTTTCTTTCCTTGATCCATTATATAGGGTATACTCCATCAAATCCTAAATGGCTAAGATGTGCATGAAATTCAAATTTCATCTAAATATGCACATATTTATATGGAGTGTGTCCTATATATTGTGGTTAGTCTAACCATGTTGGACCCAATAAGTTTGGGGACCAAGATGTACTTGAATGTTGTTTTAGGTACATTGGAGATGCAATGGAGGCTTGTCTCATCTATAAGGAAGGTGTTGTCACCATATGAGAATTGGAGTCAAGCGACGATGATCGATGAACTCTTATCTACTACATCATGCCATTGCTATCTCGGTAACAAGTATCTTATTCATGCATACTCTTATAGCATCCAACCTCTTGTAGGTTGCATCTTGGCATGAAATTCTTTATTTCGAAAATATTGCGATTCTTGAAAAATCATTTTTAAAGAAAACTTCTTATTGTACATTTGAATAATTTGAGAAGATGCATATGATAGGAATATATATATATATAGGACATATTCATACTACACCCGGGTGTAGTTACACCCACGCGTGTTTCTCATAGTCTATAGAGTATCTATCATACCGGAGAGTATGTACATGTAGTATGAAGTATATAAGACTATTTTGGTAGTATATATAATACTTTTTAGGCAGTATGTACATTTTTTTACGTAAACTTATTTTTTACGTATACATATGCATGTATTTCAGATATATAGTGCAAACTACATGCTCACTTGCATTTTTTTCACCAAACTTGGTTTAGAATATCTTAGATATAGTGTAAGAACATACTCAAACCGATAAAGTATCGTACATACTTCTATATGGTAGTATATTAGATATGGGTGTAACTACACCCAGGGGTAGGAAGTATTTATCCTATATATATATATATATATATATATATATATATATATATATATATAGGACATATTCATACTACACCCGGGTGTAGTTACACCCACGCGTGTTTCTCATAATCTAGAGAGTATCTATCATACCGAACGGTATGTACATGTAGTATGAAGTATATAAAACTATTTTAGAAGTATATATACTACTTTGTATGCAGTATGTACATTTTTTTACGTAGACTCATTTTTTACGTATACATATGCATGTATTTCGGATATATAGTGCAAACTATGGGTTCACTTGCATTTTTTCACCAAACTTGGTTTGAAGTATCTTAGATATAGTATACGAACATACTCAAACCGATAAAGTATCGTATATACTTCCGTACGGAAGTATATAGATATGGGTGTAACTACACCCAGGGGTAGGAAGTATTTATCCTATATATATATATATATATATATATATATATCATGTTTATGATTCACCTATCCCAAATATGCCCTCTAGCAATTTATTGCATATCAATTCCTCAAAGACCTCTTATGTGCAATTTTGATGAAGTTGCGAAATAAATCCCTATTTGTGATACTTGTTGCCTCTCTCAAAACATTTCAACTAACTTTACTTCCCTTATTGTTAGTTGTGATGTTTTTGAAATTTTACTTGGTTGAAGATCATTCATATACCATAAGTGAAAAGTGGAGCCATAGGCTATATATGCTTTTAAGCAAACATCCTTTGGTATATGTTATTACTTCATCTTGGATATCATGTCATATTTAGTTTGTTAACCTCTTGTGTGTGCATGTTTCTTTATGGATCATTTTGTCCACTTTAGAAACTTATATACATAAGAGCGTTAATCCATCACCTTGATATCCTTGTTCTTTGCCGACCATCTTTTATCCTTTTGTTTCTTAGTAGTGTTGGTAAAGAAGATTTATGAGTGCTTGGTTTATTTGTTTTCTTCATGCACTCATATCTCGTATATGTTGGACTCAAGTTGTTCTTGATAAGCATATTATCTTTATCTTGGTTGTGTTCTAAATGATATAGAGGGAGTAAGGATTCCATGTTTGTGCATATTGTATTCAAATGCAAACACTATAAATTATGCACGAACCTTGGGGAGCTTCCTTATTTTATTTAAGAGCACTATATATCTCTTATCATGATATCTTTGTTTGTCCAATTGGATCTTTGATTGCTTGCTTTATTTGTGAAAACTTTCTTCACCATGTTATTCTTAGGCAATCTTTGATCCTCAATATAGTTTGACTTCCTTCAAATATTCATCATTGCATATGTGCTTTTGATTCCACTAAAATTATGAGAAGTGCACACCTTGGGGAGGAACTCACATTATATTGGCTTTCTAATTTTTTCACCCATTTTGACAATCGATGCCAATGGGGGAGAAGTTTAGAGGGTTTAAGGGAATGGTCTTATACTTCAGTTTGGTTTGTGCTTAAGTGTTTTGCCTCTCATGCATTCCACATTTGTATGTCTTGCATGGTTGTATATATATAGTGGAAATTGTCCCAAAGGTTAATCTTGACAATGTATGCAATGAATTCATGTTCATCACACGTGCATACATTGTGGGGGAGTTTTCTCTATATATATTGGCTCTACTAACATCCCTTGTATTAGTTGTAGTTGTGTGAGTAGAGTTGATTTTGATATGCGATAGTAGCTTTGTGTTACTTGACCATATCAAATACAACCTCTTGTATACAACTTATTCTCGGATAAGTTGCGTACTTGTCTCTAATATTCATTATATAAACCCTCTTATTGTGTTTGTCATCAATTACCAAAATGGGGGAGATTGTAAGGGTATATTGCCCCTATGTGTGGTTTTGGTAATTAATGACAACCCCTATGGACTAATGTTTTCATTGAGTTTATATGAAGGA
>NC_061508.1:268697514-268750673 GCF_022539505.1 Lolium rigidum
TCTGCATTGGAGCATAAACCAACCCTACCCGTTGGATGTGAAAGAACGGATGATCCATATTAATATGGAGGCACCGTAAAAGTACTCCTCATTCTAACTTGTATCCATGATTGATCTGGTATTCTTTTCCTTATTTAATAAAGGAGTGGTAAAGCATAAAAAGGAATCATATATGTAATTATATATGTACATGTTACCCTTGCTATGCACATCAGTTATGTTCACAATAACGTTAGGATGAGAAAGTTTATGCATGCCACTGGCACTGGGTGCGGTTACCACCAATGAGCAAGTGTACAACCTTATTCACCTGGAAAATATCCTCCTTCGCACCACTAGTAGCCGATATATGTTGAATATAATTGTTTAGCTCACTTTCATCAAATCGGTCTTTTAGTTGAACTGGTTAGAACATACAATTTCACATGGTATCAGAGCCAACTGGTATCAAGTTTGAGACCCTGCTCACGCAAACCCACGCTAATGACTAAAATAGCCTTGTGAGGGGAGATGTTAAATATAAATACACTGCTTAATCTTCTTCCATCACTTTGGACTTCAGTTGAATTGGTAGTGCAACAATCTTTCATGGTATCGGAGCTTTGCAGCTTCCTAATACCAAGATTTATATCTTCTTCCATCGCCACTTGCATGATATGTGATACATATTTTACGGTGATGTTGCAGTGCTCATTGTGAGCCCCAACTCACTCACAACTATGAGGTTCTATATTTGAGATATTCCAGGATTGGCATTCCCTAGGGCTCTTGGGAGCGATCACTTTTCCCCTGCAACCCTCATCAATTTGAGGCATATGACTTTCAGCTACTTTCGATCAAACTGCTTTACTATGTGCTGGCTAGATATGCCTATGCATACCTCTTTATTGCTTGGTAAGACGAGTCCTTGTTTGGGAAGATTTTTCCAACCTGCAGACTTGCCTCCCCTAAGTCCGGAACAAAGCGGAATTCATTGATGATGGTCCGAGTTTTTAAGAAGCCAGGGTGCATCAGTATCGCAATCGCCCTCTGTGAAGGACCAACACCTTCTTCATCTGAAGGAGAACGAGCACCATCGTCCACCAATATCCTAGGTCAGCAACATGGTGGACCACCATCTGATTCGATGGGCCGGTGCTGGGGGCTGCGGTCATGGCCATCTGCTCCGATTGGCCGGTGTTGGGGCCTGTGGTGATGGCCAGCTGAGGATCAGCAGCGCCGCTACTACATCCGGCATCATCCTCACCAGATATAAACTACACATACACCATGGGCTCTCCATACATAGTATCACCAGGTGCGCTTGCAAACCTCATGTATGTACCCCAATTTGTATCACTTTTAACCTCCCGCAAACCTCAACAGGCAAGTGTCCCATCATTCCCTCCTACGAGGACGAGAGCCTCAATGACCATTTTCTTGCCACGCATCCCGGGACCAAACATTGCTCGGATACATCTTCTAACATCCTCAAATACTTTATTGATCATATATGTCGCTACAACTTTCATCGAGTCGCACATCGACACATCGACGCCAGAAAAATCGTCGCGTACGGCGTCTCCCTAAAACACTAACACATTTCCATCGTACCTACCGCACAACCATATTTTCTAAACAAGATTAGAAATTTAGAACCATGGTAGCTTCAGCCGTATTACTGTTTTCATAACTTTATTATAGGAGCTTTAATATGCGATTAAGATTCTTTTATAATAACCATTCCATAATAATTTTAACACCAAACATAATACAACATTATTTAAACCTCTACTCGAAGGAGCTGATTTCTTTCAATAATAATTTACGCATCCCGATATTTCCAAATAATACCAATCAACAACAGCGTATCACCATAACTGTTATCACGTGAACAAAAATATTAGCCATAACATACAACTTTTACAAAATTACCAACTAAAACCTAAAATTAAAATAAATATGGGCAGATTTTAATATCTCAACTTCAGCACCTGCGCCCCACTTCTAATTATGTCGCAAAATATTTTCAATTAATGACAATAGAGCAGTCTATACTCAAATCCACCTAAAATAATTGGACTGTCTGGACTTTGTTTGTACATATTTTTATATAAATTAATGGAAATGATGCAGTAGGAAACTTACCTACTATATTTAGCGTCAATAAAAAAATCCACCTAACATACACATTCCACAAATAGTCATTAATATGTCAAATAAATTCTACATGGCATATTTAATTAGCTGATTACATCGTAATTACATGTTGCATGTCCCAATATACTTCTCAATAATAACTTCATAGCCGATGTCTTAGGGCATGTACAATGGTAGGGAAGGCATGCCTTCTCTTAGCGGTTCACGTCATCTAGAGAAAACACTAAATATAAGTTGTACAATGTATTATCTCTTATTGTCATCCCTAGCAGTAATTGAGAATCAATTAAATTTAAGAAGGAAATTGAGTTGCTAAGGGAAGACAAATGGTACAATGGAGAAAATAGCCTTCTCTTATGTCATAAGGGATCATCCCTTAGCTAAGGGAAGACAGCTTTCTCTTTCTTCAATCTCTCTCCTCCAACTAGACAAAAATCTGACGTGGCATCCATAAGGGAATACTGACGTCACCCCATTGTACATGCCCTTACCAATATTTTCACCCAAGCCGATGTCTTACCAATATTTTCACCCAAGCCGATGTCTTACCAATATTTTCACCCAACCTATACATGTAACCAGAGCACATGCACTAATAACACAAACTAATTACACTACACAATTAATTAGGTTCTAACTACTCCCTCATTTTATGTTGCGCATAATTTTTCGTGCAAGTTAAACTGTGCAAACTTTAATGAAGAATATGGATAATAATAGAAAGATCTACCATGCCAAATGAATTTGGTAACTCAATAACTACTAACCTTGTAAGATTGGCTTTGGCTATTGACTCAAAATCGGATTATTCGGTTTAAAACCTTCAGATTATCCTAATTAAATTTCAGATAATCCATATATGCATGCTATTTGCTATACCATATCATCCGAAGCTCCACTTCGGATTTGGATATCCTTATTCATCGAATTCTTTAAAATCGGTTATGGATACCTTAAAACGGATTGAGCGTCGATTTCGGTGCGAAAATTATCATATCCATCCCCTAAATGCATTCAATCAAATGCTCGCGCGGCTACTAGAGTACTACGGCTAGAGTACTAGTACGTGTTTTAGGAAGTGCGCCGTTTCCCAGCCGGCAAGGAAGACACAACGTCGTCAGGGACCATCAGTTCTCGGTGGCGCCCGTCGAGATCATGGGCGGAGCCACCACCGGGTCGAGGAGGGTCACTCGACCCGGCTCAAAAATTGGAGAAAAATAATCGACCCTAAGACATCTCCAACGGGGCGACACATTTCAGACGCCTAAAAGTGGTCGCGAGCGTCCGTTTGCGTCGCTCCGCGAACATATTTTGTTCGCGCGTCCGTTTGCGTCTGGGTGTGCCTCATCGGGGTGATCCATTTTTTTTAACATTTGCAACATATATAGAAATCATAGAAACCTAGTACATTCAAACTATACAAAGTAGTTCTAGAAGCCTAAACTACTTGTTGCCTGACGGGCCAGCCCCGTCGTTGCGTCGCTCCCTCGTCTGCTTCTCCGCCGCCTCTCATGCGGCCGCTAGGGCTCGGTGCGCTGCCGCGTCCTCTAGCAGACACTGCCGCAACCTCGCGTTGCGGCGTCGTCCTTGAGCGTCTCGAAGGACTCGACTATAGCCCTCTGCTCCGCCGCCTTCTCCTCCGGGGTAGGCGCATCAGGGTCATCGGAAGACCATGATATGTCGGAGTCGGAGTCCTCTGCGGCTGCGGCGGCCGCCACCCTGAGCTGTTCCATCTCGGCGTCGACCGCCGTATGGGCCGCCCGCTCCTCCTCTGCTTCCTTCTCCGCTTCAACCAGGGCCTCGGCTTCCCTGACCAGGTCGAGGAGGTCGGTGATGTCGTCGCTGTTTCGGCGGCCCGCCGCCTTTCCCCGCCGGCCCACCACCGCCTTTCCTCGCTAGCCCGCCGCCTTCGTCTGCAGTCGCCTCCCCCTGCTCAACGCCTCAGCTCGTCCCCATCTTCGACTCCAATCGCCTGGCCTCTGCTCGGCCGGTCGGCCCTGCCCGTCTGCCCCCAGCTCGGCTCGTCCCCGGCTGCCTTCGATGGACGCCGACGAGGAGGCAACTTAATGGTATGATACTATCTTACCAAAATATAGCTCTATTTTGGTGTTCTTGTTTTTTATAGTCATTTTGTTGTTGTACTTGATGAAATATGCAAATTGAATCTGCTTGGACCTCTTTTATTGAATACATTTGCTCTATTTTGTGAAAAAAAAATTTAGAGCTTGGTTTCGACCCCCCTCAGTTCAATTCCTGGCTCCGCCACTGGTCGAGATCCCCCGTGCGCGTTGCACAACGCCTGTATATATTCGGCCCGAGCAGCTAGCGGTCGACCTTGCAATCCAGAGAAGCTCCTACTACCACCGTCCATGGCGCCGGTGGACTGGTCATCGCTATCCCCCGACCTCGTCGCGGACGTCTTCCTCGCCACCAGCGATGTAGACTACTACATGAGTCTTCGTGCCGTCTGCAGCAACTGGCGCACCTCCACCGACGCCCCGCTCGGCCTGGACTATCGCTTTCGTCCACACCGATGGGTCATGCTCAAGGTCAAGTCGCGCGCCGGGAAGGACGACGCGTTCGGCTAGTGCCTCTTCCTCAACGCCGACACCGGGCGCTTACTCTGGAAGGATCTGCCCATGCTCCGCAGCTACACCCGCGTCGTCTCCACCACCGACGGTCTCCTCGTACTGGAAACAACGCCGATCGGCAATACCAAAGTTGTGGTCGGATTGACTGGCATGTGCGACCACAACTTTGGCGGAAATGCGTTCTTCGCGGCCGGCTCATCACCGACACTCTACACCTTCCTCGATGCTCGACCTTTCGCATCCATCAATCCGACTTCTGGGCTTACGTTTAGGTTCACCGCCGACGCCGAGACGGGCATCAGACAGTACACCACCGTGGCCACCTTCCGAGGCCGTGCATATGCCGTGGACGGGACAGGCACAGTCGTGGTTTTGGGAGACCCCCACCAACCGGGGCAACGAGCGGATATAACCGCCGTGGTCACCGTTGACAACGGTAAAGAACATCGGCCGTTACTTGTGGACAACGCCGGAGAACTGTTGCTTGTCCGCCGTTGGGCGTCTGACGAACATGGCGTGGAGATTTTCAGGGTTGACGTCGAGAATAGAGCTCTTGAGACGATTGAGGGCATTGGAAACCGTGCTATCTTCCTTGCTCACGGCTGGTGTCTGTCGGTGTGGACGCCGATAATTTTCCTGCTGTTCAAGGCAACTGCATCTACGATTTCTTCAGCGGTGGACGGACCAGTGTTCGCATCCATAAACTTACTGACGGTAGAGTGGAGAAAGTCGGTGTGTATGTGCCGATACCTTTGCCAGGTAGTGAAGACCCCTTCAGCTATGCTCAGCTACATCGTATTCGTCCCTTGAGCATCGTCGAATTTATCTTGAGAAAGTGCCGCAAGCTCTGCACGGGTACTCATATATGCATCAAGTAATTTAACATTAACAGTAGCTTTTGTACTAGCTACCTACCGACCGTCCTTGTTTATGGCGCTTCTTGAACTAACAAGATTTGCTGCACCACTTTTGTGCGTACTGTTTAGCTTCAGCTCCGAACTGGTCTAAAGTTTTCAGGAGCTTGTTAAACCTTCATCGATAAAAGGAGCTTGTTAGACTGTTTATCTCAAGTTTTCTGTATTTAAGAACTACAAAAACATATATGGAGTGCTCAGTTATCTCTTAAATTCTTGTAAGTTCACATATTGTCAAACTTTGGGACGGAATTTCGTAATATTACATAACCTGATTTTTTGACATTTATATTTTTGCAAATTCAGAAGAACTGACATGCAAAAATGGGGGTGAACCCAACTGGTTGCAGAGTATTTGCGCTGCTAGGACTATGACAGTTACCGCCTCGGCCGCCACGACTGAGTACGACGCCACATCTACATTTCTAGTAGATTGTTTGTCTCTTTGTTTGTATGACAGATTCCAATTTCTTCAATAAAATTGGGGGCCGTGTGGTCCCCTTAATCAAAAAAAAATGCTGCCACATCTACATTTCTAGTAGATTGAGCCACTGTGTGCAGGCGTCGAGAGCATGGGGGATTGAGCATCCTTAACACCAAGTACATGAACATCACTTTCATTTTAAGGTGGATTTGGAAATTATACCAGAATGAGGGAGGTTTGTGGGCAGACCTTCAGCGAGCTAAATACCTAGGCAACAACGACTTATTCTCCCCGGCGGTCCCGACATCTGGCTCGCAATTCTGGAGAGCTATCCAGAAAATCAAGTGGTATTTTAAGCTGGGAGCACGGCACAAGGTCCGCGATGGGCGTAGGACCTATTTCTGGCTAGACTGGTGGACACGACGTGGCCTGCTGAGGGCTATTTTCCCACACTTGTTTGCATGCTTCGGCAACCAGTATGCGACGGTGGCGGGAGTTCGATCGGACGAGGGGTGGCGGATCAGGTTCCGACGACCGTTCAGGTTGGACGCGTCGGTGGAATGGGAAAATCTTTGCAGGGTGTTTGACCTTCACCCGATGGCTACAGGGGTGGATGAGGTATCCTGGGTGCTCGAGGGCTCTGGACAATTCTCGACAAACTCCCTGTACCACAAGCTGATGCAGGGGGCGGCAATTGCGCACTTCAAACAGGTCCGGAAGACGAAGGTATCACCTAGGATTAAGGTGTTCCTTTGGCAGTTACTCAGGGGAAGACTTAATACGGTTGCGGATCATGTGGTTTTACCATCGCAAACAGCCTTTATGCAAGGACGTAATATCCTTGATGGAGTGGCGGTTTTGCATGAGACGGTACATGAGATGCATTCTAAGAAATTAAATGGGGTTATTTTAAAGCTTGATTTTGAGAAGGCGTATGATAAAGTTAAATGGTCTTTCCTTCAACGGACACTCGGGATGAAAGGCTTTTCGCACGAGTGGCGAGCTCTAATTAATGATTTCGTGTATGGAGGTAGTGTGGCTATACGCGGTCAATGATGACACCGGACACTACTTCCAAACGCGAAAAGGGTTACGCCAAGGGGATCCGTTATCTCCGATGTTGTTTAACATCGTAGCGGATACGTTGGCGGTACTCATAGAGCGGGCCAAGTCTGATGGTCAAATTGAAGGTGTGATTCCACATCTAGTTGATGGTGGCTTATCTATCCTTCAATACGCTGATGACACAATTCTTTTTATGGATCATGATCTTGAAAAAGCTCGAAATCTAAAATTAATTTTAGCAGCTTTTGAGCAATTATCAGGATTGAAAATTAACTTCCATAAAAGTGAATTGTTCTGTTTCGGTGATGCCCAAGACGATGTAGCTCTGTATACAGAGTTATTTGGTTGTGGGCAAGGCCAATTTCTGATTCGTTATTGGGTATTCCGATTCACTATCGGAGACTGACAATTGCGGAATGGAAATTAGTGGAAGAAAGATTACAAAAACGCCTCAGTAGTTGGAAAGGTAAATTGTTGTCCCTGGGTGGAAGATTGGTACTCATTAATTCGGTACTAACTAATATGGTACTGTATATGTTATCATTCTTCATCTTACCCAAAGGAATTCTGCACAAACTCGATTATTATCGTCTTTTGGCAAGGGGACAACGAGAAGAAGAAATATCGACTGGTTAAATGGAGTATAGTTTGTAGTCCCAAAGATCAAGGAGGGCTTGGAGTTCATGACCTGGAGGTCAAGAATTCAGCGCTACTGGGTAAATGGCTTTTTAAGCTACTTACTGAGGATGGGATTTGGCAAACTATACTTCGGAGAAAGTATATCGGCTCGAAGACATTATCTCAAGTGGTTTGTAAACCCGGGGATTCACACTTCCGGGCTGGTCTTATGGCCACAAAAAATGTCTTTTTCGACATGGGACTTTCTCCATTAAGAATGGAGCACAGATACGGTTCTGGGAAGATGCTTGGCTCGACAATGCACCCCTATGTGAACAGTATCCCGCTTTGTATAGAATTGCGCGTCGCCAAGGTGATACCATTGCAACTGTAATGGCTACCTCACCCCCGAATGTGATGTTCAGACGGGTTTTACTAGGACAAAGGCTCGTGGTATAGAACAACCTAATTCAGCGGCTTGGAGATATTCAGATATCGCCAGAGCCAGATGAATTTCGATGGAACCTCCACGTAGATGGTTCTTTTTCTGTAAAATCCTTATACAATGCGATGCCGCTTCGATTTACCGATTGATAATAATAAGAAAATTTGGAAGATGAAGATACCATTAAAAATTAAATTTTTTGGATGGTATCTTCGTCGAGGGGTTATTCTCACCAAAGACAATCTTGTTAAGCGGAATTGGCACGGAAGTACACGATGTGTCTTTTGTCATCATGATGAAACCATCAATCATTTATTCTTCCAGGGTTATCTACAGATGCACAGGTATTCTCCGTTCGTGGTTACCTCTTCAGCGTGTGGAGAACCGAGACCTGTTTACGGAGGTCTGTACACGGTTGGAGGATACGGCGAGGGATACTTTTTCCCTACATGGGTGGCAGCATAGTCTACGGATAGTAGCTCCACCTAGCTCTTAGGCGTTATATGATTCATCGTTCCGATATGTATTTCGCCTATTTTGTTTTATGTAACTTTGGTCACTTGAGACAACAAACGGCTGTGTGCATCCTGGTTATGCAGAGGCTGGATGTAATTGCTTCTTGAAGTAATAAAGCATCCTTTATCGGAAAAAGGGGAAGACTCCCGACAGGGGAGCAGCTGGCTAAACGGAAGGGTCGGTCAGATGGAAGTTGCACCCTATATGGGGAATGTGAGGATTGGGACCACATCTTCTTTAAATGCCATTTGGCAAAGTTCATGTGGGAAGGAGCTAGGGAACTCCTAAAATGCTCTTGGAATCCGACAGGGGTCGGGGACTTCGTGTCCATAGTTTAGGGTTTGGCGGGGCCGATGCGTAGACTGGTTTGGTTCACATTTGCAGCACAGTGTTGGCCTCTTTGAAACATTAGGAACAACCTAGCTATAGAGGGTACCATCATCAATAGCCCCACTGACGCTATCTTCAAAATATCTATCTATATGCAGAGCTGGAAGGTACAGACGGACGGACAATGACTTGTTGGACTCGGCTCTGGACGAGGTTAGGAGGCTATACGCGGGGAAGAGGAACTGAGCTCGGCGGTCTATCTACCCCAGCCTTCTATGATGTGGCTTTGTTACATATCAGTTTGTATCGGGTGCGGGGCGCCCCGTTGTTGTACCATGTGGTCTTTGTGTGTGGTGGGTCTCAGACTGGTCGATGTTAGGTGTGGTCTCTGTGTGTGCTAGGTCTCAGATCTGAGTGTGTGCTTGTACTATGATCGCTTCGGCAATGCCGTTGGGGCTTTATATATAAAGCCGGATCTTATAGCTTTATGTTTAAAAAATCTACATTTCTAGTAGCACGAAGGCTCGAGCCTACGAGCATTGGGACGGAGTCATGGAGGAGCGCCATCTTCTATCCCGGTGTCGAACGACTCCCTCCATCTCCATGGAACGACCATATAAAAGCACCCCATAGTAAAAAAAAAAAAGATCACAACATAACATCAGAAATACATGCATGTGAGGCTTGGTCATGTAAATCTTGCTCCCCTATCTCAAGTGTCCATGCTGTAGTGATCAACAAGAGGGTTATCGAGAGAAGGCATGTGAACATGATTAAATGGTCTAAGGGAGAGCCTTCGGGATGTCATGAACCAGCGACGAGAACGACTAACGGATTAAGGTCCCTGAAGGTGTCGGTTGCTATCTGCTCCAGCACCGGATTTGACAACAAAACCAGCCATTAGCCCCAGTCTTCTTGCCTGTACTACTACATTTGTTGTACATATATTATTCATGCCTACAAAGTTACAATGTACCTGCACTTCCATTTGTTCAAGTTCAACCTACTTTCGAACGCGTGTCTACTATTTCACCATCAAGATCTCCATGCATAATTTTATGAACCGTTATGTGTACATCGGGGATAATCAGTTTGGTCAGAGTAATTCAAAGATGAAACAGTATACCATATCCGAATTATTTAGGCTACCCCTCGTCAGTTCAACCAGTGCATTCTTGTTTATTTTTCAAACTCTTCATTGAGTAGTTCGTATCTATACGGCAGACTCCCCATAAAATCTCTATGGTACAGTCCCTCACAAAAAAAAAAAAAAAACTGTAGGCGAGCAGAGGAGTCAAGATCATCACCTGGAAAAATATGGAGATAGCTTCTTGTTGGTATCTTTGCATAGAATCTTCCGGACCACAGCATTTGATCGAGTCAACAGGTCTTTATCCCATTTTCTGAAAACTCATCAATTCTGCTCAACAAGTACAGTACTAGTGTATGAATGCAAAGAAATTCTCAAAAAAAAAAAGTGTATGAATGCAAAGGGCCAAGAGTCTTTGGTTCCTCCAGCCCAAGAAGGAGAAATTTAGCTGACAAAAACGCGACAGAAAGAAGTCCGCCGAAATCATCAATTGAGTGATCGGGACGTGACTGAAGATGCATAAAATTCCACGAATCTACATTAGCAAGTCGAGTCGCTCAAAGAAAGCCGTGTCTTTCGAGCAAAGGTCACACCACCACCAGCACATTTTTTTTTCGATATGGGAGCGATGCCCCGGCCTCTGCAATCGGTGCACACAGCCAACCACCACCAGCACATACAGGGTCAAAAAAGCAAGCACTAATTTCAAGAGCGACTCGCAAAGAATCTGAGACCAGCAGTACGATGGTGCTGCTACTACTAATCAACCATTGCTACTCCGACCATTCCACAAACTAAGGATTGCACGACATGGCAATGCCGCTGCATGGCACAGGCTTGTTATGTTTGCTCCTACTCGTCGTGGCTCGCACGTCGACCAGCCAGGACGACGAGGCGGCGCTTGTCGCTTTCAGGGATGAGGCCAGCCCCGGCAGCGCTCTGGCCTCATGGAACGGCAGCACTGCCTTCTGCAGCTGGGAGGGTGTGGCGTGCAGCCATGGCAGGAACCCGCCACTACAGGAATGGCGCGCTGCGCCGACGGCCGTGGCGTACGCCGACGGCCAAATGTCGGGGCCGTCGGCGTACTGCCCGGTCAGCCCAGCTGCTCGAAGCGCCCCTCGGCGTATAGCCACCCTCGGCACATGACAGGCTATGCCGAGGGTGGCCCTCGGCGTATCGGCGGCCCTCGGCATAGGTTGAGGGTGCGACCCCGTCCCATCGCCCCGCGGCCATGCCCTAACTGGACCTTGACGGCGTGAAGCCTATGCCGAGGGCCACCGTCGGCGTAGCTGAAGCCAATTTCTCCCGCCGAATCCTCCCGCCCCTCCCGCCAAAATGACGTCAGCTGTCTAGCCTATGCCGAGGGGCACCGTCGGCTTAGCATCCATCTTTTTTTCCTTTTTCCCGCCCATTTCTCCCGCCCAATCTTTCCCGCCAATTTTTCCCGCCATTTTCTCCCGCCAGCTTTTCTCGCCGTTTCAGCCCCTCGCCTCCCTATATATACCCATGTGTTCTTCTCCAACAAAACACCACCACCAGCATGGTGTGGTGTTGTTTGTCTAATGTTGTACCCCCGGGGTCTTTCGGCTACACGCACATGCGCTGACGGCACTTAGGCATGTCCTGGACGTATAGGGCGAGAACTCACTAGGTGGGGTGAGCCGGAGGAAAACCTTAGATAGCATGGATCCATACTTGCCACCACATGACCTAAAACAAAGGAAAAAAGTCCATTGCTAACCCTAACTCTAACCCTAACCCTAACCCTAGGGGTAGATTTGCGGGGTCCCCGCCCCCTAGGGTTTCCCTAGATACAAACCACCGGAGCGTCCGAATCGCTGGAAACTCCTGCTACGGCTCATCCGGGGCCTATTTCATTCCAAACCTATGGTTTCCATGTGCATATGTCCTAAACAAAGCAAAGAAATTAAAAAAATCCATTGGTGAACCCTCGCACGAAAAAAGCTATAGGGGTAGATCCGCAAGGTCCCCGGCCTAGGGTTTCCCAAGATACGGATCACCGGAGCGTCGGAATCGCTTGAAAACTTGCATTTGTCCCTAACATATGTGTACAAGTGTGATGTAAGGTTTGTCTAACCTTGCATGTACCCCGCGTTGACGATTTCCGCATACATGGGCCGACACTTGGTAAAATCCGGGATTTGTATGTGGAAACTCCTGCTACGGCTCATCCGGGGCCTATTTCATTCCAAACCTATGGTTTCCATGTGCATATGTCCTAAACAAAGCAAAGCAAATAAAAAAATCCATTGGTAAACCCTCGCACGGAGAAAGCTATAGGGGTAGATCGCGGGGTCCCCGCCCTAGGGTTTCCCAAGATACGGATCACCGGAGCGTCGGAATCGCTTGAAAACTTGCATTTGTCCCTAACATATGTGTACAAGTGTGATGTAAGGTTTGTCTAACCTTGCATGTACCCCGCGTTGACGATTTCCGCATACATGGGCCGACACTTGGTAAAATCCAGGATTTGTATGTGGAAACTCCTGCTACGGCTCATCTGTGGCCTATTTTATTCCAAACCTATGGTTTCCATGTGCATATGTCCTAAACAAAGCAAAGAAAATAAAAAAATCCATTGGTAAACCCTCGCACGGAAAAAGCTATAGGGGTAGATCTGCGGGGTCCCCGCCCTAGGGTTTCCCAAGATACGGACTCATCGGATCGTCGGAATCGCTTGGAAAACTTGCATATGCCCATAACATATGTGTACAAGTGTGATGTAAGGTTTGGCTAACCTTGGATGTACCCGTTGTTGACGATTTCCGCATACATGGGCTAACACTTGGTAAAATCCGGGATGCGGTATGTGGAAACTCTCGCCACGGCTAAAATGGAGCCTATTTTATGGTAAAGTATGCCCAACCTATGGTTTCCATGTACATATGTCCTAAATAAACCAAAACAAGTAAAAAATTACATTGGTAAACTCTCGCACGGAGAAAGCTATAGCGGGTAGATCTACGGGGTCCCCGCCCTAGGGTTTCCCAAGATACGAGATCCACTGGAGCGTCGGAATTGTTGGAAAACTTGCATCTCGCCCCTAACATATATGTACAAGTGTGACGCGTCAGTTTATGTGCTAAATGTTTTCCGTTTCGCGCGTTGGCGGACGGGTGCACGCGCGCGCCCGGTGCGGCCATACCGCATGTCCCGGCGGCCCCGTTTTGCGCGGTTGGCAAAGCAAACGGAGCCAAAAAATCGAGCGGAGCCGCGTGGCGTCATTTTATGTGTCCTAGTGACCACTGCAAAAGACGGAACTGGGATACGGCAATTATCTTGGAGAACCCTTCACGAACGGGGCTATCTCGTCCGGAGTTCTATGGCTTTTAGGGGAAATGAGTAGGAAACGGCCCGTTTCACCACATAGTTTGTCGGAACGAGGCCATATTTGGCACGTGCGTGGGCCTTAGGATGGGAAGCAAGGCCCCGGTCGCGGATTTCCAATCCGAACCACGGGCGACGGTTTTTCCATTTTCGGGGTGCGGAAGGGCTTTTTTTGTGAAGCGGCTACATGGTGCGCATTTCGGTATCGCGCGGGACCTCCGCGCGGCGGTAGGATACCTCCTACGCACCACCTATCACATGCCATATGCGCGCGGAAGCCATGCGGGAATCCCACCCGCTTCTGCGGTGCCCGCCGAATCCGGCTGAAGCTGTCCGGATTTGAGCGGGGCGACACTTTCCTTCGCTCAATAAATGGAGGGAAAAATGTTTTTAGGTCTAGGACGCGTCATTTTATGTGCTAAATGTTTTCCGTTTCGCGCGTTGGCGGACGGGTGCACGCGCGCGCCGGTACGGCCATACCGCATGTCCCGGCGGCCCCGTTTTGCGCGGTTGGCAAAGCAAACGGAGCCAAAAAATCGAGCGGAGCCGCGTGGCGTCATTTTATGTGTCCTAGTGACCACTTGCAAAGACGGAGCCGGGATACGGCAATTATCTTGGAGAACCCTTCACGAACGGGGCTATCTCGTCAGGAGTTCTATGGCTTTTAGGGGAAATGAGTAGGAAACGGCCTGTTTCACCACATAGTTTGTCGGAACGAGGCCATATTTGGCACGTGCGTGGGCCTTAGGATGGGAAGCAAGGCCCGGTCGCGGATTTCCAATCCGAACCACGGGCGACGGTTTTCCCATTTTCGGGGTGCCGGAAGGGCTTTTTTTGTGAAGCAGCTACATGGTGCGCATTTCGGTATCGCGCGGGACCTCCGCGCGGCGGTAGGATACCTCCTACGCACCACCTATCACATGCCATATGCGCGCGGAAGCCATGCGGGGATCCCACCCGCTTCTGCGGTGCCCCGCCGAATCCGTTGGAAGCTGTCCGGATTTGAGCGGGGCGACACTTTCCTTCGCTCAATAAATGGAGGGAAAAATGTTTTTAGGTCTAGGACGCGTCATTTTATGTGCTAAATGTTTTCCGTTTCGCGCGTTGGCGGACGGGTGCACGCGCGCGCCGGTGCGGCCATACCGCATGTCCGGCGGCCCCGTTTTGCGCGGTTGGCAAAGCAAACGGAGCCAAAAAATCGAGCGGAGCCGCGTGGCGTCATTTTATGTGTCCTAGTGACCACTTGCAAAAGACGGAGCTGGGATACGGCAATTATCTTGGAGAACCCTTCACGAACGGGGCTATCTCGTCCGGAGTTCTATGGCTTTTAGGGGAAATGAGTAGGAAACGGCCCGTTTCACCACATAGTTTGTCGGAACGAGGCCATATTTGGCACGTGCGTGGGCCTTAGGATGGGAAGCAAGGCCCCGGTCGCGGATTTCCAATCCGAACCACGGGCGACGGTTTTTCCATTTTCGGGGTGCCGGAAGGGCTTTTTTGTGAAGCGGCTACATGGTGCGCATTTCGGTATCGCGCGGGACCTCCGCGCGGCGGTAGGATACCTCCTACGCACCACCTATCACATGCCATATGCGCGCGGAAGCCATCCGGGAATCCCACCCGCTTCTGCGGTGCCCCGCAGAATCCGGCGGAAGCGTCCGGATTTGAGCGGGGCGACACTTTCCTTCGCTCAATAAATGGAGGGAAAAATGTTTTTAGGTCTAGGACGCGTCATTTTATGTGCTAAATGTTTTCCGTTTCGCGCGTTGGCGGACGGGTGCACGCGCGCGCCCGGTGCGGCCATACCGCATGTCCCGGCGGCCCCGTTTTGCGCGGTTGGCAAAGCAAACGGAGCCAAAAAATCGAGCGGAGCCGCGTGGCGTCATTTTATGTGTCCTAGTGACCACTTGCAAAAGACGGAAGCTGGGATACGGCAATTATCTTGGAGAACCCTTCACGAACGGGGCTATCTCGTCCGGAGTTCTATGGCTTTTAGGGGAAATGAGTAGGAAACGGCCCGTTTCACCACATAGTTTGTCGGAACGAGGCCATATTTGGCACGTGCGTGGGCCTTAGGATGGGAAGCAAGGCCCCGGTCGCGGATTTCCAATCCGAACCACGGGCGACGGTTTTTCCATTTTCGGGGTGCCGGAAGGGCTTTTTTGTGAAGCGGCTACATGGTGCGCATTTCGGTATCGCGCGGGACCTCCGCGCGGCGGTAGGATACCTCCTACGCACCACCTATCACATGCCATATGCGCGCGGAAGCCATGCGGGGATCCCACCCGCTTCCTGCGGTGCCCCGCCGAATCCGCTGGAAACTGACCGGATTTGAACTGGGTGACACTTTCCTTCGCTCAATAAATGGAGGGAAACATGTTTTTAGGTCTAGGACGCGTCATTTTATGTGCTAAATGTTTCCCGTTTCGCGCGTTGGCGGACAGGTGCACGCGCGCGCCGGTGCGGCCATACCGCATGTCCGGCGGCCCCGTTTTGCGCGGTTGGCAAAGCAAACGGAGCCAAAAAATCGAGCGGAGCCGCGTGGCGTCATTTTATGTGTCCTAGTAACCACTGCAAAGACGGAACTGGGATACGGCAATTATCTTGGAGAACCCTTCACGAACAGGGCTATCTCGTCCGGAGTTCTATGGCTTTTAGGGGAAATGAGTAGGAAACGGCCCGTTTCACCACATAGTTTGTCGGAACGAGGCCATATTTGGCACGTGCGTGGGCCTTAGGATGGGAAGCAAGGCCCCGGTCGCGGATTTCCAATCCGAACCACGGGCGACGGTTTTTCCATTTTCGGGGTGCGGAAGGGCTTTTTTTGTGAAGCGGCTACATGGTGCGCATTTCGGTATCGCGCGGGACCTCCGCGCGGCGGTAGGATACCTCCTACGCACCACCTATCACATGCCATATGCGCGCGGAAGCCATGCGGGAATCCCACCCGCTTCTGCGGTGCCCCGCCGAATCCGTCGGAAGCTGTCGGATTTGAGCTGGGGCGACACTTTCCTTCGCTCAATAAATGGAGGGAAAAATGTTTTTAGGTCTAGGACGCGTCATTTTATGTGCTAAATGTTTTCCGTTTCGCGCGTTGGCGGACGGGTGCACGCGCGCGCCCGGTACGGCCATACCGCATGTCCGGCGGCCCCGTTTTGCGCGGTTGGCAAAGCAAACGGAGCCAAAAATCGAGCGGAGCCGCGTGGCGTCATTTTATGTGTCCTAGTGACCACTTGCAAAAGACGGAGCTGGGATACGGCAATTATCTTGGAGAACCCTTCACGAACGGGGCTATCTCGTCCGGAGTTCTATGGCTTTTAGGGGAAATGAGTAGGAAACGGCCCGTTTCACCACATAGTTTGTCGGAACGAGGCCATATTTGGCACGTGCGTGGGCCTTAGGATGGGAAGCAAGGCCCCGGTCGCGGATTTCCAATCCGAACCACGGGCGACGGTTTTTCCATTTTCGGGGTGCCGGAAGGGCTTTTTTGTGAAGCGGCTACATGGTGCGCATTTCGGTATCGCGCGGGACCTCCGCGCGGCGGTAGGATACCTCCTACGCACCACCTATCACATGCCATATGCGCGCGGAAGCCATCGCGGGATCCCACCCGCTTCTGCGGTGCCCCGCCGAATCCGTTGGAAGCTGTCCGGATTTGAGCGGGGCGACACTTTCCTTCGCTCAATAAATGGAGGGAAAAATGTTTTTAGGTCTAGGACGCGTCATTTTATGTGCTAAATGTTTTCCGTTTCGCGCGTTGGCGGACGGGTGCACGCGCGCGCCCGGTACGGCCATACCGCATGTCCGGCGGCCCCGTTTTGCGCGGTTGGCAAAGCAAACGGAGCCAAAAAATCGGCGGAGCCGCGTGGCGTCATTTTATGTGTCCTAGTGACCACTTTGCAAAGACGGAACTGGGATACGGCAATTATCTTGGAGAACCCTTCACGAACGGGGCTATCTCGTCCGGAGTTCTATGGCTTTTAGGGGAAATGAGTAGGAAACGGCCCGTTTCACCACATAGTTTGTCGGAACGAGGCCATATTTGGCACGTGCGTGGGCCTTAGGATGGGAAGCAAGGCCCCGGTCGCGGATTTCCAATCCGAACCACGGGCGACGGTTTTTCCATTTTCGGGGTGCCGGAAGGGCTTTTTTTGTGAAGCGGCTACATGGTGCGCATTTCGGTATCGCGCGGGACCTCCGCGCGGCGGTAGGATACCTCCTACGCACCACCTATCACATGCCATATGCGCGCGGAAGCCATGCGGGAATCCCACCCGCTTCTGCGGTGCCCCGCCGAATCCGGCTGGAAGCGTCCGGATTTGAGCCGGGGCGACACTTTCCTTCGCTCAATAAATGGAGGGAAAAATGTTTTTAGGTCTAGGACGCGTCATTTTATGTGCTAAATGTTTTCCGTTTCGCGCGTTGGCGGACGGGTGCACGCGCGCGCCGGTGCGGCCATACCGCATGTCCCGGCGGCCCCGTTTCACCACATAGTTTGTCGGAACAGCTACACGGTAGGCAACTCGGAGCTAGCTGCCCACGAAGTACCAATCCAAATTACGGACGATGGTTCGCATAATTGCATGGACCTTTAAGCCTCTCTTCCTCCTTGGCGCGTGCCGCACGAGAGCTACTACTAGCAACGCCAATTACGCGGTCGGCGACCGCTAGCGTGTCAGCACGCGTACATCGCGAGAAGCAACAAATCAGTGTCGATCCTCCCTGGTCCCCGGAAGAACGGACACATATATATGGCTGCTTTGTCGGGGTTGCAACGACAACAGTGTTTCCGTCCTCTTGTTTTCCTCGTCTTTGGTAATGGAAATGCAACGGAGGAGGTGCGGGAGTCGAGCCTACGAATACTATAGTTAGAAAATAGAATGAAACAAAAAAAAATTGACAAAAAAAAATAAACTATGCCGAGGGCTGCCCTAGGCGTATCCGTAGCCCTCGGTGTAGCCAGGGAAACCCTAGCATTAACGCAGGGTCCACCTGGTCGGCGGCTAAGCCGAGGGTGGCCCTCGGCGTAGCTTACTATGCGTGTAAGCCGAGGGTGGCCCTCGGCGTAGATCCCATCGCGTTTTTCACCTGGTCGGCATCGCGTTTTCTCCATCGCGTTTTTCAATCCCCAAAATCGAGCACGAGCCCCGCGCCGCCGCCCCTCCTCCTCACCTGCGCCCCGCGCCGCCGCCCCCCTTCCTCACCTGAGCCCCGCGCCGCTGCCCCTCCTCCTCACCTGATCTGCCGCCGCCCCCCTTCCTCACCTGAGCCGCCGCCGCCCTCCCGTCTCGACCCGAGCCCCGCGCCGCCGCCGCAGGTCCTGAGCCACCGCCGCCCCCGCTCCTCCTTGCACCCGCCACCTCCTCGCCCCGCCCGCCACCTCCCCACCCGGCCCGCCGCCGCTCCTCCTCCTCCACCTCGTCGCCCGCCTCCGCTTCCGCGAGGTCAGCAACCCCGCCCCCGCTCCCCTGCCCCTCTACCCCGCTTCGATTCGACGCGGCCACGCCGGCGTGCCGCGCGCGAGCTCCTGCTCGCTCGCTCACTCGGGAGGCAGCGGCGGGACGGACGGAGAGGTGGATGACGTCCGGAGCGGCAGGTCCAGGGACGCTGGCGGCGTATGGAGAAGGTCGGGGAGGTGGTCGCCGGCTGCAGCAGCCGCGCAGGCCACCACCAGGCGTTCCTCCGTCGACCCCCCTGCAGGCGGCCGTGAGCGCCGAGAGCCATGGTCTGGTCTCAGCGGCCTTGTTGTCCACCTAGGCGGGCAACCTGTGGAGCTCCATGGCTTGGGCGGCCAACACCAGGAGCCCCGCGAGCATGGTCGGTAGCCGCCGCGCATCCTCTTCCGCTGGGTGCTCGTCCAGGAGGAGGGTCGGCGCTGCGGCGCTGGGAGCGGTGGTTGGTGGCAGGCGAGGAGGGATGTAGGAGCTGCGGTGAGGGGGAACTTTGCCGGCGGCGAGATCGAGAGGGAGAGTAGGCGTCGGAGAAGGATGGTGGGCGGCTGCTTAATACAAGGAGAGGAACATTAGAGAGGGAGACACCAGCACTAAGTTTGTCGTTATGCTGCTGCAATCGAGCGCTGCTTCTACTTGGAACAAGGGGAAACGGATAGGTTTTCAGTAGTAGATATATTTTGTGCTGTGGTGCGATTTTTAGGATTTGTTGGTGGATTAGCAGCCGGAATCGCGTGGGCTGCTCTGGTTCACCCCGTAGTTTTATTTTTCGCTTTGTAGAGAGGTGCTGCGTATTGTTGGGGCTGGGGCAAATGCTTGCGCTGCTATTGTCACTGATGCCTGTTGGTCTTTGAACTCTGATATATATAATCTGTCTAAGCCGTGGGTGTACTTCGCTGTTTTCTTAGTTATACTCTGCAAGCCTTGTGTTTGGAATAAATACTTGATGTCACAATATAAATAGAATACTGGACATTTGGAAAGAAATAGAAATGTCTAGTTGAAATTGAAATGATATGTTTAATAATTGAAATAGAAATGCAAATGTGAATTTCTTCTAATAATATGTATTTGTAATAGGCCATGCCGTGACCGCCTCGTCTTGAGCACCCCGGCGTGACGATCCCGGATCTTGACGCGCTTCTCGACGGTCGCCGACATCGACGGTCGGTTGTTCGACTACTTCCTCTACAGCCGAGGGTGAGCAAAATTTCCAACTTCTTCTCCGCATTTTATTTATGTCACTAGATTCATTTTCCAAGTCAAGTTGCGTCACCTAGGTGTCACTTCCCGTCCTCAAGCGTTACGCGGATAAATATGCATTAGTGGTCGGCATATTTTCAACCGTAACGCTTGCGGCATTTACGGGACAGTCGGCGGATCCGTAGTTGGGTACGTTCTCCATGCTCTGCTCCGGTCCGAGTCGGGATTTCGGCAGCGCCTCACCGTTGTTCTCCGGATGCACATCCTCTTGTCTTTTTGGCGAGACGTGTATCGGGAGAGCAGCGGGGAGGTGCTGCCGAAATCTTGACTCGGACCGGGTAGAGCATGGAGAACGTACTCAATCTACGGATCCGGCGGCTGCTAGGAGCCCACCTAGTAGAGATGTAGGTTGATGCATTCGTTTTGCTGTTAAAAAAATTAAAATATGATGCATTCTCCTATTTGATATAAATGCTATGCTTGTCGTTTGGCTTCCAATAGAGCGAGAGGATGGCTGATAATGGATGGATGTACACCGGCCGTGTTAGTGCGACTAATAAAACAGATGAGTGGATAAGGAAGACTTGGCATTTAGTGAAGGAGTTGGCGCGTGGTACAAAACGAAGGTTCAGCCACTTTGCCCGTGCAATCGTTGCTTGAAGCATCACCGTCGTGGAAAGGATGACATGTTTAAACACCTTACGCAATATGGGTATATGCCTCGTTACGTCACGCGGATCGACTTTGATGAGCACGAACGTGACAGAGGTGAGGTGATGCGGCGGCGGCTCAATGGCAATGAGTACGATGGGGTTAGAGACTTTCTAGATGATCTTGTCGATGCCCACATGCAGAGTCGCCACCTTCACGGGAGGAACCGCCAGAGCCGGAGGAACCTCCAGAACCGGAGGAACCAGAGCCAGCCGCGAAGGCCTTCTATGATATGATAGCCGCTGCTAAGACGCCTCTGTACGATGGCGCCGAGATTTCTCAGCTCGATGCCATCTCCCAATGTCTAGCCGACAAGACCCGGTACAACACCACCCGTGACGGCTTCGAAGCAAGTCTGAAAACAACTGGTAACATGTTGCCCAAAGGGCATTGTACGCCTAAAAGCACCGCACGAGACGAGGCAACTCATGTCGGCGCTCAACATGGATTATCAAAGGATAGGCTTGTTGTGAAAATGGCTGTGTTCTCTTACGGAAACGAGTTTGCGGAGGACAAGTACTTGTCCCATTTGTAAGGCCTCTAGGTATGAAGAGGTAACGGGAAAGGATGGTCGGGTGAGGCGGTCAAAGATCGCAAAGTCGATTCTTCGGTATCTCCCATTCATAAAAAGAATCCAGCGGCTTTACTTGAGCGAGGAGACCGCCAAACGGATGACGTGGCACAAGATGGGGACTCGAATAAAGGACAATCGAGGGCGGACGAAGATGGGACATCCATCGATGGCAATGCATGGAAGAACTTTGATAGAAAATACCCCCATATGGCAGCGGATGCTCGGAATGTCGGAATTGCGATAGCTACGGATGGCTTCAATCCATATGGTATGTCGAATTCCAATTACGGTTGTTGGCCCGTGTTTGTAATTCCGCTCAATCTCCCTCCCGGAGTCCTAATGACGAGGAAGACCATGTTTACGTCGCTGATCATTCCGGGGCCCCATTACCGGGGAAGAACTTGAGTGTCTACATGCAGCCGATTGTGGAAGATTTGAACCACTCTTGGCACCACGGGACGTTGACGTACGACCGAGCATCGAAGACAAACTTCTGCATGAAAGTTTGGTTGCGGTATACCATGCATGACATGCCCGGGTACGCCCTAACATGCGGATGGTGTACGAGCTGGTAAATGGCCATGCCCGGTGTGCGAGGCATCGACTTGAGTTCCTTTGGCTAAATAAGGGTCGCAAGTATGTTGCGTTTGACACGAATCGGCGGTACCTCAAACGGAGGCATCCGTTCAGAGAAGACAAAAAGAACTTCAAGAAAGGCAAAGTTGTGCATGAAGTAACGAGAGGTGCCAAAGTTCGATGGTATAGGCTGTTGATGCCGAGCTACGTGCTCTCGTGCCGGCGGCATCGGAAGCTGGCCATCAATTTGAGGGATATGGTGTAACGCACAAGCCGGACTCACGAGGCAGCCTTAACGAAGCTCGAGTATTACAAGGACCTCGAACTTCCCCATAACATCGATGTGATGCACACCGTAAAGAATGTCGCGGAGTCCTTATTTCACACGTGCCTAAACATTCCCGGGAAGTCAAAGGATAATGTCAAGGCTAGAGTCGATGTTGAGAAGCTCGTGATAGGAAGAAATTACACATGCAACGTCCTGCGGCCGTCGAAAGAATTGGTTCAAGCCGCACGCCGACTTACTGCCTTGATTCCATCCAAAAGAAGGAGGCATTCAAGTGGCTAAAATACGTTGTGATGTTCCACGATGGTTATTGTTCGAATATGAGCAAGGGAGTCAATCTTTCGACGGGAAAAGTCACCGGGCTCAAGAGTCACGACTATCATATATGGATTGAGCGGGCGATGCCGGTGATGCTTCGAGGGTATCTCCCCGAGAAAATATGGCGAGTGCTCGCGGAGTTGAGCCATTTCTTCCGCACGCTCTGTGCTAAGCAGATATGTCCTAAGGTTATTGAGAAGCTGCAAGTTCAAGTGCCGGAGTTGCTATGCAATTTGGAGATGATCTTTCCGCCGAGGCTTCTTTACTCCGATGGCACATCTCATTGTGCACCTCGCAAACGAGGCACTATTGGGTGGCCCGAGTGCGGTTTCGGTGGCGGTTTTGTATTGAGAGAGAGTTCAAGTATATTCGGAAGATAAGCTGGAAACAAAGCCAAGATTGAAGCATGCATAGCTGAGGCAACGTGCCTTCGGGAGATGGCGGATGCCGCAACAACGTACTATCTCGATGAAGTTCCCACTCTGCATAACCCGGTCTCTCGTTACAATGTCGACGTGCCCATGAATGACCCCAAGCTTCAACTATTCCAATGTCCCGGTGGCAAGGCTGGTAAAGGACAAAAATATAGATTGGAGAGGGAAGAGAAGGATTGCATAATGCTCTATGTGCTTATGAACATGAAGGAAGTGGTGGGGGGGACGACGACGATGGCGGTCACGATTTCATTAGGTAACATGGTGTAATGCTTATTGTATCTAGTTTCGATCACCTACACTCAACTCGGTCTAATGCTTATTGTATCCTTTCGGCGAATTCACGGATGAACAGTGGTGGCTTCCGCGCGATCCCACGGGCGCGGAGTTGGAGACTCTGCGAAAGAGGGTGCTCCCGAAGTAAAAATAAACTTTGTGTCTTGGTTCATGAAAAAAGTAATGTCTAAGCTGTCCCTCTTACCTACCAATATGTGACTTGTCCCTGTTATTCCACGTAACTAATGCACACAACAAATTTGAACCGTGCTTGTAGGGAGCTGATGCAAACGTTGAGATGACGGATGAGTTGAGATGTGTTTCCCAAGGTTGTAACCGTGACGTCATGAAGTATGAGAAGTATGACGTGAATGGGTTTCGATTCCATACGAGAGACACACCGGAAGGGCCGGGCGAATCCAAAAACGATAAATACTGGTGTCTTCACTAAAGGATCCGATACCTTTGATTACTACGGGAGGTTAGAGAATGTATACGAGCTGACCTTCAACCGTACAAACAAACAACTCAATCTCGTTGTGTTCAAGTGTCATTGGTTCGACCCAAGAGGTGGACGAGAGAATTACCAAGTCCATTGGGTTAGTTGAAGTTAAGCCTTCCACCACCTATACCGGAGCCGATGTCTATATTGTTGCTCACCAAGCCAAGCAAGTTTATTATTTGCCGTACCCATGCCGGAAAGCGGCCCTCAACGGTCTGGGAAGTCGTGTTCCAGGTATCGCCACATGGTAACCTACCGATTCCCTCCGAGGACGATTACAACAACATTGACCCTGTAACATACGAGGGAATTTTCTATCAAGAGGAAGAGGACTTCGGGCACTTTGAGTTAGAATGTGTTCTTGAAGAGGACCTCGGGAACGATGCAGAAACTCGTGGTGAGTCGGTGGTGGATCTAAAGGACATAGATATGCTCGAGAAGTTACAAGTGGAAGATGATAGCGATGATGAGCCTCCACCCGTCTATCAAAATCCAACTTACTACTCAAAAGATAGTGATAGTGATAGTGGCAAGGAGAAACAAAATGAGATTGACGATGAGATTGATGACGAGCTGGTGAGGGTCTTTTATGTGTTTATATTTCAACATGCTTCTTATTTGTTTAGTATCTTTATGCTTAGTATTTATATTTTTTTCAACATGCTTCTTTATTGTTTAGTATCTTTATGCTTAGTATTTATATATTCTTGAACATGCTTCTTAATTGTTTAGTGTCTTTATGCTTACTATTTATATATTTTTCAACATGCTTCTTAATTGTTTTCTCTTTCTCAATGCGGGTGATTGAACAATATGAGCGGCGGCAAGGAGGACTCGTCGAGCTTGCTTAAGAAGATGCAACAACGCAAGAACAATGTTAGAAGGAGTGAGAGGGAACCGCGTCGCAATCCGCGTTACGAGGACTTTGCGGTAGGAGGAGGAGGACGAGGACGAGGACGAGGACGGGGACGAGGTGGTGGAGGTGGAGGTGGCTTGGGAGGAGGTGGAGGTGGAGGTGGCTTGGGAGGAGGTGGAGGTGGAGGTGGCTTGGGAGGAGGTGGAGGTGGAGGTGGAGGTGGAGGTGGCTGGGGAGGACCGGACTTTGAGCCACCACCCTCGGCTTCAGGCGACGTTGCTTCCGGGTTCTTTTTGGAGGGGACGTCTAGAGAGGAGGCGGAGACGGAGTCTAGAGCCGAGGAGGACTCTAGCCGCGGGTTTGAGACTCCGGAGGAGGATGGGCGGCCGAAGGCATCGAAGATTCGTGGGGAAGCGAGAGTCCCCGACGAGAGGAAGGAGCCTAAGACCCATGAGGCGAAGACCCTTATTATTCCTGCTGGCCACGAGTAAGTGTACTAATTTGGCAATTTCGATTTTCATGTACTAATGTTTGATTTTCATGTGCTAATGTTTGATTTTCATGTGCGGCAATTGGATATTTCCTCCGGGGTCAAGGGCGCACCGCCTAGCGGCATGATTGGAGCTTTGCTTAGGAAGTTACTGGCCGGGCAAGTACTATCCCCTCGGCACTTGTCCCGAGTGGCGAGAAGAAGCTAGCCACTACTTGGACGGACTACGAGAGTGCCCACGGCGTAGGCTTCCCGACGAGCTGCCGAGGCCGTGATGAGAAAGTTTTGGGTAAGACATATTTTCTCGAGCTTCGTTCATATTTGATGACCCCAATGTTCTAACTCATGAATCTCACAATTGTTTTTTGCATGATTGAAGTGTTTTTATCGTGTGGCGCCCGAGGTTGAGGAGACGGCCGCGAACAGGACTTTGCGGGCGACTTGTGAGAGGTTGACACCGCAGGTGTGGTACAACCAAAGGATCACGTCCGCGGGTCACTTCTGGGCGGAGAGAGGCGAGAGGGTCCATAAGCCGGACATTGTCGGTAAGAATGCTAAGGCCGAGTACGAGATGACGGTGGAGGACTACATGTCGGTGAGTAAAATGTCAATGAGATTCTACATTGCTACTAAGTTGCGATTGCATTAGATTGAGTTGAGTATTGCATTTTCAGGTTATCCCCGATTGGGCCGAGCCGCATGCCGAGGCATGGGAGGAGATGGTTAGGACGAGGTGGCTCAAGATGGACGAGGACTTTGCGGCCGTGGCGAGGCGGAACGCGGAGAACCGAGGCGACGGTGGCACACACTTGTGGGGGAAACCTCAGCTACGAGCGCTACAAGGGGAAGACGGTATGTATACATTTTATTTTCCTTCGGGTTCAAAGTTGGTACTCACAACATTTCCTTTCGCGATGCGAGAGGGCCGCGTTAGGACCCGAGGAGGAGATGTCGACCTCGAGATATACAACAAGATGCGGCTTAAGAGGCCCGATCTCTCGCAGCCTCAGCCCTCGCTCCCCGAGTACTTCGGCACCTACGCCGAGGACGCCGAGAACTACTTGCGCGATGGTGAGGCATCGTCACCCGGAGGTGGATGACCCCATGAGCGCGGAGGTCGACGAGGAGTCGTTGGTCCTGTCGTCCGGAGGGTTGCCGCATGGCCGTCTCGCCATGATGAACAAGGCCGTCAAGCATACCCTCACCACGACCTTCACGCGTCTCAAGGCGGGACTCACCAAGGACAGCCCCCTCTCCCGCCTCGTCGCCGGGCTCGGCAACCCGCATACGACGTAAGTTTCCCTCATTTCCATCCTCTTTCCGACTTTCGTTCATACATTGCTAAGTGCTAACGAGACATGAATTTGTGAAATTGTAGCCGACTTCGAGGCGGCCTACGTGGCCGCTCATCAAGAATATCGGGTGGCCTTCAACCAGCACCGAGCAGCAGTTCATGGAGTACATGGCATATATACATGTAAGTTCCAACCTTTGTTTTCGCAAATGATGACAAGTCCCACTTTCCCCTAGTTTGATGCTTCATTTCTGCAAAGACCGACATGTAAACTATCTTGCGAGGCGTCGTTTGTGGGCAATCAAGCTCGGATAGACGACGGATTTAGGGCCGATGCCTCCCTTTCCGGGGCCGGCGCCAAACATGCCATCGAAGGAAAATTTCGCTGCGGAGTACTATGGGAGAACAACGGTAAGTTCTTCGCCAAACCGAATACTACGGCTTTCCTTTGCCTCGCAAATTGCTAACATCTCGGGAACATGTGTGTAGGGAACGGGATGTTCCGGAAACCAGGGTGGTGGGAGGGACATGACACCGGTTCATCATGGTGGTCCTTCTCCCGGTGCTACACCCGGTACTTCTCCCGGTACTTCTCCCGGTCCTTCTCCCGGTGGTTCTTCCGCAGCTTCTACCGGAAGGTATCGGCCCGGGCCGGTGTCTAGCGGCGACGAGCTCCTCTAGTTGTCCCATAGTAGCTACTTATGTATCCGCACTATTATGTATCCGCACTATGACACTATGACACTTGTAGCTATGTTATGAGACTACTACTATGTATCCGCAACTATGTTATGAGACTTGAACTTCATGTTATGTCTATTTGCATTTACTCTAGTTCATGTGAATTATTTGTGATTTAATGTGCTGCTAATCCTGGGAAACAACCAAACCAGCAAAAAAAAGAAAAAAATGGTCAGTGCTACGCCGACGGGTTAACCCTCGGCATAGCGTCGACCTGGACCATATGGTCAGCGGTACGCCGACGGGCAGACGCTCGGCGTAGAGTGCAACAGGTCGCCCAGGATGCGGCACGTGGCCTCCTACGCCGACGGCCAGGCGCTCGGCGTAGCGTGTGCCAGGGGAGCGTCCAGGATGCGCCACGTGGCCTCCTACGCCGACGGCCAGGCGCTCGGCGTAGCGTGAGCCACGGCTCGCCAGGGCCCGCCGCGTGGCGGTGTACGCCGACGGCCGCACCCTCGGCGTAGCGGTAACGGCCGTCAGATCGACGTCGCCCGTTAGCGTGCTACGCCGAGGGCTAGTACGCCGACGGGTGGGCCTCGCCCTCGGCCCTCGCCGTCTACGCCGACGGTCTCCTCTACGCCGAGGGCCACCTGGCTTCTGCCGAGGCGGACCTTCCCCGAGGAGCTATGCCGAGGGTCCCCGTCGGCGTACCGTACGCCGAGGGCGAGGCGGTGGTACGCCGAGGGCCGCCGGCCGTCGGCACCTCGTGCAATTCCTGTAGTGCGCCGCGGGTGGTGGGGCTGAGCCTGCCGAAGAGAGGGCTCGCCGGGACGCTCTCCACGGCCATCGGGAACCTCACGTTCCTGCGAGCGCTAGAGCTGGGATTCAACGCGCTGCATGGCAACGTGCCTGCGAGCATAGGTCGCCTCCGGCGCCTCCGTTTCTTGGACCTTGGTTACAACGCCTTCTCCGGCGAGTTCCCCGCCAATCTGAGCTCCTGCGTCGCCATGGAGACCATGTTCCTCGACAGCAACAACCTTGGCGGCCGCATACCGCCCGAGCTCGGGAACAGCATGACCAATCTCCAGCTGCTCCGTCTCAAGAACAACAGCTTCACGGGGCCTGTCCCGGCATCGCTGGCCAACATGTCGTCCCTCCTCTACTACCTCAACCTCGCCAATAACAAGTTCGACGGCGTGATCCCGCCAGGGCTCGCCGACATCACCGGCCTTCAGCTCCTCGGCTTCTCTGTTAACAGGCTGAACGGTGCGCTCCCGCTCTCCCTATACAATCTGTCGTCGGTGAGGGTCTTCCACGTGGAAGGGAACTGGCTACACGGCAGCATTCCTTCCGACATCGGCAGCAAGTTCCCTGCTATGAAAGATTTCAGCCTTGCCAACAACATGTTCACCGGAGGTATCCCTTCCTCGATCTCAAATCTTACCAATCTCACAAGCCTGCAGCTCTCGCTCAACGGATTCACTGGGCTTGTTCCCCGGGATCTCGGGAGGCTGCAACGTCTTCAGATTCTGTACATGTCTTACAATCTGCTTGAGGCAGACGACACGGCAGGATGGGAATTCATGACTTCACTGGCCAACTGCAGCCAACTGCTGCAACTGAGTCTCAGTTACAACTCCTTCCATGGGCAGCTACCCAGCTCAGTTGTAAACCTGTCAGCCACACTCCAGTATCTTTACCTGTCAGACTGTAGTATCTCCGGCAGCATCCCCCAGGACATCAGCAATTTGGTTGGCCTAAGCATACTCGATTTCTCAAACACCTCGATATCCGGAGTGATCCCGGAGAGCATCGGTAAATTAGCAAACTTGGTTCAACTTGCCTTGTATAGGACTAGGTTGTCGGGCCTTATACCAGTGTCACTCGGAAATGTTTCACAGCTGAATAGGCTTCTGGCATACAGTGCCAACTTGGAAGGACCAATCCCGGCAAGTCTTGGCAAACTAAGAAATCTCTATGTTCTTGATCTGTCAGCCAACTACCAGTTAAATGGTTCAATTCCGAAGGAGATTTTTCTGCCTTCCCTTTCTTCGGGCCTCAACTTGTCATACAATTCACTCTCGGGACCCCTTCCATCACAAGTCGGTTACTTGATTAACCTGAACCAGTTGATCCTTTCAGGAAATCAATTGTCTAGCCAGATACCTGATACCATTGGTAACTGTCACTGTTACTGGATGATAACATGTTTGAAGGAAGCATACCCCAGCCGCTGAAGAATATAAAGGGCCTTAAAGTACTAAACCTGACAGCGAACAACTTGTCAGATGGGATACCTGACGCCCTCAGAAGCATCGGCGCCTTGCAGGAGTTGTATGTAGCGCACAATAACCTGACAGGACTCATCCCAGCATATCTACAGAATTTGACATCGTTGTTGGCATTTGATGCATCCTTCAACGATTTGCAGGGCCAAGTGCCGAATAGGGGTGTTTTCGGGAACCTGACCGCCATATCCATTACTGGAAATACCAAGCTGTGTGGTGGAATACCTCAGCTTCACTTGCCTCCATGCTCTACATATCCTGTAAGCGACAGAAAAAAACATAGATCAAAATCTCTTGCAGTTTCTCTAGCAACAACGTTAGCTGTGCTATTGTTAGTCTTCTCAATCACTGTTGTTACTATCTGGAAGCATAAAGGACCCAAGAGTCAGGCTCCACCACCCACAATTATTGAGGAACACTTCCAAAGAGTTTCATATCAGGCATTGTTGAGAGGGACAGATGGATTTTCAGAATCGAACTTGCTTGGCAAAGGAAGATATGGCTCGGTTTACAGATGCATTTTAGAAGCTGAGGACACACCGGTGGCTGTAAAAGTATTTGACCTTCAGCAATCAGGTTCTTCTAATAGTTTCGAGGCTGAATGTGAGGCACTGAGAAGTGTACGCCACCGTTGTCTCATAAAAATCATCACGTGCTGCTCAAGCATCGATAATCAAGGTCGAGAGTTCAAGGCATTAGTTATCGAACTCATGCCCAATGGAAGCTTAGATGCTTGGCTCCATCCAAAGCACAGCAATTACATTCCGAACAATACCCTGAGCCTAGCACAAAGGCTAGACATTTCTGTCCATGTCATGGATGCTCTGGATTATCTTCATAATCACTGTCTGCCCCTAATTGTTCATTGCGATGTCAAGCCAAGCAACATCCTTCTTGCAGAAGACATAAGTGCCCGAGTTGGAGACTTTGGTATATCAAGGATCCTGCTTGAAAGTGCAAGCAAAACCCAGCAAAATTCAAGTAGCACTATCGGAATAAGAGGCTCCATTGGTTATGTTGCTCCAGGTAATTGAAAATAGTGCATTCTTTTTACCATTATTCTAGTTCTTCCATAAATATTGCATGCTGATGAATGTAAAGTTGCACAATTGTAGAGTATGGCGAAGGTGCTCCAATCTCACCTCTTGGTGATGTTTATAGCCTTGGGATATTGTTACTTGAGATGTTTACAGGTAGGAGCCCAACAGACGATATGTTTAGAGAATCATTAGATATTCACAAGTATTCAGAGGCAGCTCTCCCAGATAGAATATTGGAGATAGCAGATCCAACGATATGGCTACACAATGACGCCAATGATAAAAACACAAGAGGCAGAGTTCAGGAGTGTTTAGCCTCAGTTATTAGGATTGGCACATCCTGCTCAAAGAAACAACCCAAAGAGCGAATACCGATACAAGATGCAGCCATGGAGATGCATGCAATCAGAGATGCAAACTTGATGTTCACCAGTTCTCTTGAAATGGAACATGAAGGAGAAAGAGAGGCTGACACGCGGATGTGATATACACCAGCTACTGGCAAATAAAGTTGAAGATGCGAATAATAAAGACCGCAGATGGGCACTTATATGTTTACCAGGAACAACTGAATGTCTCATATGCCCATATATATGACATTGTGCATTGATTCCTATATTTGTTAGTACCAGAACTATGCAAGTATATACAGACTGTTGAGTGATGCGGGCTGGTCAGTCGGTTGCCAGCCAAAGATGCATTTACAAGAGTATAAACTAATAAACTACTACTCAGTGCACCGTAAAGGTAAGCAGGTGTGTAAATCTCAGCAGTTGATTGATGAACGTTATGTTGCGGTTTACCAAAATAGATGACAAATGAAGGTACTAATAAATATTCTTCCAGTAATTAGCAAGACAAGTTGTTTTTTTCGAATTTGCTGAGTCATCTCAATAAGACATGCCATCTGCATAGCCCAATTCCGTTAACTAACATAAAAAAAGAGTGCTATTAGGCTTTGCATCATGTAATGGTAATGAATATTGAGCAGCTGCGGTTCAGATTGACCAGTGTTGTTGGATTTATTGGGTATGTCGCGGTAAACCTGAAACATTGTCTTTACCAGAATGGTAATTGCTAAAATGGCTTAGGAATCTAATTATCCTGGTCATTGATAGATTCATAGGAGCTTGTAGGCTAACATTCTCCGGCGAAGTTGCTTTAAGTAGCAAGCAGTCAAAACTGTTCGATTGGACCACTCAGAAGAACCCGGCGTCATGAAGACAAGCGGCCGAGCGAGCACTACTTCATCAGCGGGCCATCCTCAGTTCAGTCAGAGACTCAGAATAAGTAAGAACAGTAGATGAGTACCTACGTGCCTTGGAGAGCAGTGAACTTGGAGACATCTACCGGCGGCGATGCTCGGAGCAAGAGTTGGAGGGAAGCTTCGACGAGCCGATTGTCGTAAACTGGCGCATAGCAGTAGGACACCAGCAAAGACTCGCCGGAAGTACGTGCGGGGATGCGAGGACATGACGCGGCACGGCGGCGGGGAACCGTTGAACAATCCAAAGGAATTGAGGTCGGCGGCGCTGCGGCTACGGCCGAGCGACATAGGCGAGGAAGGGGATGGCGAGGAGAAAGAAAGGGAATTGGGAGGAAAAGCCCATCTGGGCCACGCCGATGTATGGGCCATCTTCTGAGAAAAGCCCGTGCTGATTCCGTTGGTCCGGCGCGCACAAGCTCGTTCGGCCGTGTCCCTGCTCGCTCCGGCTCTGCCGCCGGAACCCACTCCTCCGTCGCGTCTCGTGCCGCTCGGCCGCCCCATCCGCCTCCCCTGCACGCCACCGGCGACCCGGCCTGCCCGTCGCCTCCGCGAGTGCTCCTGCTCGACCGCAGTCCTTGCAAGTCCACAACATCGAGAGGTCACTCCCGAGGTCTCGGGTTACAATCCCGGTGTATCCGCAAGCTTGTGAGACTGGTGAGATTGAAAGCGAGGAAGGGCAACTTGCTGCCGATGAACCTGTTGTTGGCAAGGCTGAAGTCTTCCATTGCTGCCGATATGGGAGGGAATGCTGCACACGTTGGCGAGCCCCAGCTGGTGACGCCGGCGGGATTGATGGGGAGGAAGAGGTAGTGCAGGGCCGACATGTGGGCGAGCGACAGGCCCCGTGAAGCTGTTTTTCTTGAGATGGGGCAGCTGACCAGGCGCGTGCGTCGTCATGTTACCGAGCTGAGGTTGTTGCCGTCGAAGCATCTCCGGGAATCCTGTTGTGTTGTTGCTGTCGAAGAAATGGAGAGGCGCGCACCTCGGCGAATAGTTCCGCAACAGCCCATATGGCATCTCCGGGACTCGGTACGCGGGCCGGATATCCTCGCCCGAAAGCAGCCCAGCAAGAGAACGAACTACACCACGTCGTAATTTAGTACCACCTCGGCAGATTTGTACGGGCAGCTCCAGCTTAAATACCACGGTATGAACCAGAACTTCGCCGAGGAAAGCATGCTCGTACTCCGAGCCACTGTCGAGGCAAAGGCTGTTGCGACATACCTTCTGGCTGGGCCCCTCCCCAAGGGCCTGTAACACCAAGGTCGTTAAGTTGTGTGGTGGGCCAGAATCGGAGCAACATGTCCTTTTTTTTAATATTCTATAGTTTCCAATGCCTTTGAAAAAAAACACGTGCATGCTTTTGTCTACAGCTAGACAATATGTCCTCCTCAAAATAGCATTTTGTGTCCAAAATTTACCACCAAGGCATTGAAACAAGACTGAGTGGAATCAAGACTTCATGATAACCCTCCAAGAGGATAACGATGCAGTGCGCTGCCGCTATCTAACCGCGAGGTCTATGGTTTTCACCCGAACTTGCGGGAAGGATGACCACAATGACGCCACCCAAGAGGGTTATGACACCTGCAGGCACTCCCGTTGTTGGCGCAAAGGCCTTGATCTTTTGCTCGGAAACGTCCTCACACCACTCCTGAGACCTTAGTTGTCCGATGTCCTTGAGTTAGGCTTCTGAAACGCGACCTGGGAGCTTCCAAAGCCAAAGTGCCGCCAACATCAAGATCCCCCACCCTCCGCTCCATCCCATCCCATCCCCATGACCGAAGAGAGAGAGAGAGAGAGAGAGAGAGAGAGAGAGAGACCACCACCACCGCCATGTTGCTCTCTGTGTCGTCGCGCTACTGCGCCCGCCGTCCACCTGCAGCTCCATGTCGAACCGTTCCTTGCCACCACCGACTGAACCCACCATGCATGAGCGGTGTCGTCGCCGCCGCCCTCTCCTCGCAAGTCAGCCCTAGCCGAGACCGCACGCCGCCACATGGACTCTCCAATTTGATTGAATTTTGTTGGAGGACGTTTCTGTGAACTTTTCCATCCTCACTGATTGCTCTCCTCTGCGGCGAAAAAAGCGCGACCCACGTCCTTCGCCTAGCCTGCGTGACGCGTGTCCCTGTAGACCCCACCATCAAGCGCTCCCTACCTTATCCCCAACCTCTGGCTTCCGTGTTGACCCGCGAGTCCGCGACCTCCCAATCAATCACCGAACAGAACTCCTCCTACTGCCTCTCCTCTCCTCGTCACAACATCCACACAGGTCCGGCCCCTCCTATCGCCGCTGCCGCCGACGGAGCGTGCGTGGGAGCTCAGATTCAGGGCGCTCGTCGTCGCGACGCGCCGGTGGCCATGGTCGATGAGCCAAATCATGCGCGTCTTTTGCCCCTGGTACCGAGGTCGCGGTAGGCCTCGAGCACGGCGTTGCACACCGGGATGATGTCGTCGCCGGGCACCCAGGCGTCAAGCGGCAGGGCCTCGCCCCAGCGCTTCGGGCTGATGAACCGCGTGCTCCGCCACCGCCGCGCCGGGCCAGCCGAGGAAGGCGGTCCCCGCGTCCGGAGACGGCGATGTCTCCGCCACCGGCGTGGCGTCGGTCGCGTCCGTGTCGTTCAGCACGCCGCTGGAGTCGCTGTCGGAGGACCCCACGCCGGCTGGCGGCGGGCCGTCGGACGCCGCCGGTTCATCCTTCACCGGCGTGAAGCTGGCCGCCGCGTCCTCGTCCCCCAGCTTCCCCTTCAGATCCTTGATCTCGGCGAGGAGCGCCTCCTTGTCGCGGCGGAGCGCGTCGTGGTCGAGGCGGAGGGCGTCGTGGAGGAGCCGCGCAGCGCGTTGTAGTCGTGCTCCAGTTTCTTGGTCTTTCAGCGCGCGCGAGGGCGTCGTGGAATAGTAATAAACACTGCATGCGGGAATTTGTTTTTTTTTCGATAAAGGAAATATATTAATATCAAAACGATACCAATTACACCCAGCCTCTGCAACAACGCACCACCCTAATGGCACTACGGATGCACACAGCCAAAAAAAAGAAAAGAAACTAAGAAACAAAAGTCCCTCTACGAGTATCTCGGGCCTAACAACGGCAATACATCCACCGCCAAGACAACACACTGAAATACGGAATCTCCAAAAACGACGCCTCCAAGAAGGGAACAGTGCGCTAACACCATCGTCGCCCGATCAACGATCTTAGGTTTTCACCACCGAAGATAGTCTCCGCTCTCAAAACAATGCCTCCAACAAGATCATTGCCAGGCACAACCAGTTAAGGCCAGACCTTGGGTTTTCACCCTGAAAGGTAGGACTCTGAACTTCACCTGTGTTGTTGCCCCCATTTTCATACCGCTGCTGCTGTGAAGCCCGGAATACCAAGCAAGTCCCTCAACAGTGCGGAGACTTGAACCTCCCTTAGCTAGTCCTCCCCTCCGGCCTTCATGAACTTCTCTTCTTCCGACTTTCATCATGGATCCATAGTCACTTGATGTCAACACAGAAAAAGAGCTTCGCGCCGCTCCCTCCAGAACCAATAGTCGGAATAAAAGCATGGGTGCGCACGACCGAATACCACCGATCCGGCAAACTCCAGGCAAAAGCACACTGTTACATTCGCCGGCGGAGCCTTCCAGGAACTCAACACTCCGGCTAGATCACGAGTCCAGGCCTCCGGTAGGTCTTCCTCTTCACGCAAGAGAGACCCTAGGACCACCGCCTTTATTCGGGTCGGACCCCCACGTCGGCGACCATCCCGGGCTGGCCACTCCAACCCTCCACCGGCGACTCCGTCGCCGGCTTCCAAGCATCTCCATCTCGCCGCCGGAACGCGGTGATAGATCGATAGATCCACCACCACCAACCGCAGGCCGACCCTCTCCGGCGAAGAAGAGGGTCACCTCCACCGTCGTACCCAAGGCTGCTGCCCCGGGCGACCTCGTGTCGCGGATGAAGCCCGAGATCGCCTCCACTCACCGGCGAGAAGCGGGGGGAAAATTGGCGCGAGCCATGAGCACGGCCGCCGCCCACCACCAGCCCCTGCCGGAGTGCTGCGGAGAGCCGACGGGAGGAGGGAGGCCGCAGCGCTGGCCGCCGCCGCCCATCCCAACCGCGCCGGCCGATCCACCAGGGGAGAGCAGACGGGAGAAGGGGGCGCAGGCCGCCGCCGCCCAACCCATCCGTGCGCCCGCCATGCGTCGAGGAAGGAGATCCGGCCGCCGTTCACCAGGCATCGACGAGGAAGGGCCCCCACCGCCGCCACGCCCCGGGGGTCTTTGCCCCGGCGGCGCTACCGGCGGCGGCGGCGTTTATGGCTGGTGAGGCTGGAGGGTTACGTGAGGCTGGAGGGTCACGGGTCATGCGGGAATTTGTGGAGACAAAAAGAAGTGGACCTTAATGAGCATCATATTCTACGATGCAAAAAGAGCACTTCCCTGGGTTATCTTAATCGCAGAGCTACCAGATTAGTTTGTCATGGTCACCAGGTAGTCCAAATCATCACATTATTACCTCAATCGATTGCCAGAATGATTAGGAGTAACATACAGATTAATTGGGATAGATTGCCAGATTAATTTGGTCAATACCCATATTACTACTCCAATACTAGTGGCTGCCAAATTCCACAACGCACATTCTTCCTTATGTTCAATGGCGGGAGCTTCCCCTCTGTATGCTAGATGACGGTCTCCTGGATGCATGCTCGTAGGCGGCGACATCCTCGCTCTAGCTACGGACTCCTCCCACGTGCTTATCCATGGCGGACTTCCCGTAGTGTGCTCGTGGCCGTGTGCGTCTCCGCACTAGGTACGGGCGCCTTCTCCATGCGCTCGGCGGCGTCGCCGCACAAGGGACAGGCTACTCCTCCACGGGCTCGACGGTGGCGTGGCCGCGCACGGGACGGGCGGCTCCTCCACACACTCGTCCGTGGCGTGTCCGCGCTAGGGACGACAAATGCGGGCTGGCGGAGCCCTCCCTGCACTAGGGACTGACGCTTCCTCCTCTAGCGCACCGCAAAAGCTCGTCGGCGTCAACCTCCCCTGCGCTAGCAGAGGGACGCCCCTTCGCGCAGGCTTCATGCGCTCGTCGGCGCGCGCCTCCACCCTCCCCAGCGCGGCGCCTCCCGCTGCGTACCCGGCGGCGGCGGCCCTGATCTGGTGGCTCACGACGCGGCGTTCTCCATCTCCGACGGCGTGGAACTCCTCGACCTTTCCGCTAGCAGCGCAGCTACTCCGTGGTGGTGATAGAATTGGGGAATTGAGTGGTCAGGATGGACTCGCGAAGGGATAAGAAGAGAGTTGCGGGTGGGGTTGCAGCTTTGATGAAAACAATTTTTTAGTAGCACATCACCTCACGGCGGAATAAACACCGTTAGACACATGTCGACTTCTGGACGCGTGCTCACGTATACACCCGGTCACCAGGCTTCTTCCGTACATTCCAAAGTAGCACAATTATATGTTTGTAAAGCCATTCTTTTCCTCCCAAGCAGATTCCTTGTGTTTAGCCTATCATTAAGTAGCAGCTAGAAGAACTTATGCTTTGATTGACAAGAAGATTTCCAAATCCAGGAGAAAAGAGGAATTGTTGGTTGAGATCCAATTAAAGCTTTATAGGCCTTCTGTGAAGAATACTCAGAATTTCCCCAAATATAGGACCAGTTGTCCTTTTCTCCTAAAAGCAATTTTTCCATAGAATTATGACATATGATCTCCAATTCATTAAATTCTTCAAAAGCTTCTTGAGACAGAGGAAGATTAAAAAGATCCTTTGTGTATTCAGTCAAGACTGCCTCCTTTACAGAAATATTTGTATTTTTTGCAAAAGTGATTAGGTGTGGAAATTTTTTATGCAAGCATTGATCATTCCATTGATCGCCCCAGAAAAGAACACTTTTCCCATCTCCAAGGTTACATCTAGCCAATGCCTTGTAACTTTTCAGTAATTTAAAATGTGCTCTCCACCAAAAAGAACCCACTAATCTTTGTCCAGGAACAGCACCAGAAGCATAATAGGGCCCAAGGAGTGTCATCTCTGTTGAAAAGCTTGTGAACATTTTTAAGGAGCAGAATCTTGTTTTGTATATCCAGATTTAATACTCCTAAACCCCCTTGCTGTTTTGGTCTGCAGATTTTTTTTCCAAGCAAACAAAGCAGATCCTCTAGCTTGAACATCATCAGTCTTTATCCTCCATAAACAATATCTCATGTATTTCTTAACCTGTTCTTTTATTGTAACTGGGACATCAACAATCCCACATAATCTTGTTTGTACTCTCTGAACCATTGGCAGAAATGTTCAATGGAAGGCTTTTTGAGTCCAAGGGGTAAACCAAGGTAGGTGAAAGGTAGACTCCCAGTATGGCATGTGAGGGCAAAATGATGTAATCTTAGCACATTTATATTGATTGGAATCATGTTGGACTTGCTGTAATTATTTTTATCCCAGTAGAGCTGGCAAATGATTGCAAAAGTGCTTTTAAACAAATCAACTGAGAGGCATCAGCTTTGCAAATTACAAGGGTATCATCAGCATATTGTATCACAGGGAAATCTGGACAGGAAGGACATGCTATTGGCAGAGAGACTAGTCCAAGCAATAAAGCTCTGTTTAGAATGGATTGCAGCAGATCAGCAGCAAGAACAAGTAGTAAAGGTGATAAATGATCTCCTTGCCTTACACCTCTTTTGCAGTGAAAGTTTTTCCCAGGCACTCCATTTAATAAAATAGCTGATGTACCAGAGCTAAGAATGAGACAAATCCACTTTATCCATTTTCACCAAATCCTTTTGCTTTGAGAATATCAATGATGGTTGAATGTTCTATTGTGTCAAAAGCTTTAGCAAAGTTCACTTTAAGAATGAGAATTTCTTCTCTAGACTTGTGACATTTATATAAATATTCAAATGCCCAACCTAGGAAATCCTGGATTGATCTAGTCTTGAGAAAACCATACTGATTTTTGTGAACAATCTTTAAGATGATTTTCTGTAATCTGTTTGCCAAGATCCTTGTAATTATTTTGAGAATTGAATTTAGAAGAGAGATTGGTCTATAATCTCCAGCATTCAAAGGATTATTAGTCTTAGCAATAAGAGTGATAAAGGATGTATTAACACTTTCAAGATCCACCGCACCATTATAAAAATCAGTGATTAGAGAGAAAATATCATCACTAATAATTGACCAGCAACTTTTGATGAACTCATTATTAAAACCATCAAGGCATGGGGATTTGTCATTTGGTAAAGCCTTTACAATCTCTTCCATCTCTTTTTTCTCAAAAGGACTTTCAAGGGAATTTCTCATTTCAACAGAGATACGTTCACATAATTCTGCCAAATTAAACTGCATAGAGGAATTTCCAGAGGTGCCCATTCATTCCTTGAAAGCTTTCCATAGTATATCTGTTTTAGCATCATGGTTAGTGATATCAGCTTGTTCTTCATTTTGCAAAACAGCAATTTTGTTGTGCCTGAAATTAATTGTTGCCCTTGTATGGAAGAACTTTGTCTTTTCATCCCCCAGTTTTACCCACTTGATTTTCCCTCTTTGCTTCCAATAAATTTTCTAATTTTTTAACAGAGTGATCACATGGGATTTCAGCAAATCTCTGAGACAATTCTCTTCCACTGAAAAGTTTATCAATTCTTCAAACACATCTAGCAACTCAATCACCTCATTGACACTCTTTATCAAATTTTTCAGACAAGGGAGACTTTTTTACCACAGTTTAATGGCCCTTCTCAAATTCTTTAACTTTGCATTAACCTTTTGGCACTGTTTGAGTGGTTAACAGGTATATTCCAAGTATTTTGCACAATTTGCAAAAAATCACTGTGCTGAAGCCAGTAGTTCTCAAATCTGGAAATATTTGACCTTGGTATTTTTGTATCAATTGCAATAACACACGGCAAGTGATCAGAAATTGGCTTTACAAGAGAGTACACCATTGAATTTGGGTAAGAGAGAGTCCAGGAAGCAAAAGTGAAGAACCAATCCAATTTTTACAGTAGAGGATTACTTTGCATATTACTCCAAGTAAATTTTCTCCCTTTTAGAGGAAATTCAATAATACCCAAATTGCTGATAGCTTCATTGAATAAGAGCATATTGTTTGTGTCTCCACCAGGTTTTTTCTACCAGAGGGAGATCTAATGAAATTAAAATCTCCCACAATCAACCAATCAGTGTCATCAGGCATGTCAATATTTGCAAACCATTCTAAAAACATGGCTTTCCTTTCTGCTTGACAAGGGCCATAAATATTTTGTGAGAATCCAAGAATCCAGGGAGGATTTGCAAGTGAATTTTATTGATAGAGAAAAATCATTGAAGAAACTAATTTCCCCCTCAAAAAAATTGCTATTCCAAATGGTTATAATTCCTCCTGAGGCTCCAAGTGAAGGTAAATATTCAAACTTGTTGAATTTTCTAGGACATAAATTCTTGATAAAAGCCAAGTCAAAACTTTGTCTTTTTGTTTCCTGGATACAAATCATATCACAGCCACTTTCTTCTATTTTATTTTCCAAAGCCAACTATTTTTCCTCTGCATTTATGCCTCGAATGTTCCAATTCAATATTTTCCATAATCTTTTGTTACTCATTGATAAACTAAATTTGGGTTTTATCATAAAGACCCACAATGCAGGCCACCTTGTTCAGACAAATTGGCCCAGGAAAAAAATTTCCCAACAAGATATAAAGCAGAAGGAGCAACATAATACAACCCAACATGGCACATCAAAAACTCATCACAAGACAATAACCAGCCCTAGTATCATAAAAGGATAAATCCAGTATTATTACAAGCAGGAGATTCATCATGAACAGTTCAACCTCTTGACAGATAAGGTGAAGAAGAGTTTCAAAATCAGCTAAAGAATTCCATTCAGCATACACACAAAAGCTACTGGTTGTATTCATTGGTGACAAGGGATTAACTTATCAATGCCTACGTATTGTAGACTAGGGTTTAGTTAGAAGTAGAGGGTAAGTAGATCTCGAAGGTTTCAGCCGAAAAGTACTCGACGATTAAGAAACTAGGGTTATGTTGACAATGGATTCGATCCTCTCTTTGTCCATCGACTCCCCATTATATAGGAGGCGGAGCCGAGGGTACCGTGTTACACAAGATTACAGATTCCGGGAGACTCTCTGAGTTCAACCCGTAAAGTTACAAGTCTCTATATTTCCTAATACAACTCTAACTTTCCTTAATACTAATTGGGCTTCCGAACTTCATATTCTTCGACTTGTGGGCCTTCAGTAAACCTCGGGTACCATCTTTGGTAGGCCCATTGGGGATGCCTATGTCAGTAGCCCCCGAGATTTTGCTTGAATCGAAGAATCAGGGAAAATCCCAACTTTATAATCATCAAATAACTTTTTTCAAACCATCACATATCTTTAGATAAACAGTTATATATTGTACAGGGATAATGGTAATTGGGGCTAGTTCATCTGACGGATCAGGTACTAGTTAACTACTCTAGTGGCAATCCGCAAAAACCTACTTCACGATTACGTCCCTGGACATGATCTCGGGATACTGGTGTTAACTCGACATGTGCCGCTTAGGGTCTTACCATCTGTCGAGTCCCAGTAATGTTTTATCGGGTACCTAACGCGTCCGTTAGGATTTTTCTTCGTATATGTTGATATGGAAAAAAGTAGCAAACCGACGTCAGAGACGGTGCCACGCCGCTCAGAACGGATCCGGGGTCTTACCTTCGCAGAGTTTTGCGGCATTCAGAGATTATTCGCGACTGAGGCGCTCTGAGAATATATTGTCGAGTGCTTTTTCGGCTGTTGAAATAGCACATTTTATTGAGTCAACGGATGACTTATCTTGTCTTCCCGATGGGAGTATGTGAAGCGTTATTTGTATAACTTGAAATATACTCATTATACTCTTTATAATTTCATCGGGCACGCGAACAGCGTTCCCGATGGGAGTAGCTGACAAGGGATTAACTTGTCAATGCCTACGGGTTATAGGCTAGGGTTTAGTTAGAAGTAGAGGGCAAGTAGATCTCGAAGGTTTCAGCCGAAAAGTACTCGACGATTATGAAAACTAGGGTTTGTGAACAATGATTCGATGATCTCCTCGTCCCTCGACTCCCCCTTTATATAAGAGGTGGAGCCGAGGGTTTCGTTTTGTACAAGTTACAGAGTCCGGGACGGTTTCTAACTCATCCCGTCAAATTACAAACAACACTTCCTATTACAACTCTACTTTCCTTAATATATCTTGGGCTCTCGAACCTTCTTATTCTTCGGGTAGTGGGCCTTCATTAAACCCCGGGTACTATCTTTGGCGGGCCCATTTGGGATGCCTATGTCGATAACCCCGAGATTTTGCTTGAATCGTAGAGTCGGGGAAAATCTCCACTTGCTTATTTTTATTCGACAATTTAAACTTTTCTATATTTCTTTATATAAATTTCTATATTGTACGGGGATATTGGTAGTTGGGGCTAGTTCATCTTACGGATCGGGTACTAGTTAAGCTGCTCTAGTGGCAATCCGCAAAAACCTACTTCAAGATCACGTCCCTGGACATGATCTCGGGATACTTGGTGCAAACTTCGACAGGTGCCGCTTAAGGTCTTACCATTCCGTCGAGTCCCGAGTCAAATTTATCGAGTACCTAACGCGTCCGTTAGGATTTTTCTTCGTATCCGTTGATACGGATAAAAGTAGCGAGCGCGAGTCTTCGGCGATGCCACGCCCAGCGAGAATGGATGCGGGGTCTTACCTTCGCAAATTTGCGGCATTCGAAATTGATCGCAACTTTGGCGTTACGAGAATATATTGTCGAGTGCTTTTCCGGCTGTTGGAATGGCACATTTTATCGAGTCAAATATGACTTATATTAATCTCCCGATGGGAGTATATGTAGAGTTAATTATAACTCGAAATATACTCTCTTGCTTTTCTATCTTTCTTTCTTTTTTCTTTTTAAATTTCATCGGGCACGCGAACAGCGTTCCCGATGGGAGTAACTCCGAGGCTACGACCAAGAACTTGTGCTTGGTTGTAGGCTCAACATTTTAGTCCAACTTGTCGCTATATTGCCATTATTTCCGATATTCTCTCTTTTCTTTCTTCTTCTTCTTTTTTTTTTATCTCTCGGGTGCGCGAACAGCGCTCCCGATGGGAGTAGCCCCCGAGGCTACAGCCAAGAACTTGCGCTTGGTTGTAGGCTCCCACAATTTCTATATTTGCCATAGTCGAAATTTTACTTTTATCGAAGTAGCCCCCGAGCATTTGGGCAAAAACTTGTTTCTAACCAAAGGCTCCCGAAGTATTCAAATAACTTCTCCTGTCGCCATTCTCCTTTTATTTTTCTTGTCGACATACTTTCCTTTGTCAAATTCTCTTCAGCTCTACTAATAGTCGGGATTTTTCTGCCTTGTGGGTCCATTGTTCCCACCACGTTGACACGTCGTGCAAGTGGGGGACACACGTCTTCCGCTTTTCCTGGCGCACGTACGGTAACGCCTGTGCTGTTCCACTTCAGTAAAAATACCTTTTTACCCTCTTATCTATTGGATCTCTTTTCACCACACGATTTCTTCATCCAACGGTTCATTACTTCTCCCGAAGCCTATATAAACCTTTCTTCAACCTCCGTCCACTCCTTCGCTTGCGCCGCACATCTGCTCCCCTCTGCAAAAACTTCCCTTGCGCCCAACTCTGTGTAATCTTCCGCACGCACGAGCATTGCTTTTCCCAGTGCTGTTGATGCCACCGCGCACGCGCCTCACTCGCCACAGTACTCCAGAATCCACAATGGCTGCTGAAGATCTTGAGTGGGAGAGATCTAAAATCTCCAACCAGGATGTCAACATGATGAGAAGGCTTGGCCTGATGAAGAAAGAAGACGCCATCCGCTTTCCCAGCGAAGAAAGCTACCCCAACCCTCCAATGGAGTACCGGGTTAGTTTCGTTGATCATCTCATCCGCGGCCTTTCTACCCCAATCCATGATTTCCTCCGCGGTCTTCTCTTTGTCTATGGGATTCAGCTGCACCAGCTGACCCCCAATTCCATTCTTCATATTTGTAGCACCCTACCTTTTAGTAAAGGTAAGATACCTGTGTATAGTGCTATTCCCGGGATCACTGATAGCACACACATTACAAAATATAGTAATCATTGCAATAGTATCAAATTACTACATCTTTGATCCAGAGGGTAAAGTAAACCTTACAATTTGCATAGTCACATGGACTAGCTCAACAATATTCAGAACATACACAGCGGAAAGTAAATCATCAATGAGCCTTCATCTTCTTCATGTGCCACGAGCGATCATGTTGGAATGTAGACTCGAGATCCTACCACGTACTTCTCCTCAGAAAATCCTGCACGTTTGAATATGCAGCCCCACGAATGGAGGTCAGTACAATGATGTATTGGCAAATGACACTTATATGGTGGCAGTTTTGGGCATGACTATCTACATGATATTTGGCAAGTGGAGTTTAGGCAAATTTGCATAAAGCCAATTTTATCCTATATTTTATTTAAAACAAAACATTTTGAAAATCTTTGAATGACATTATAAAATCACACCATGGTTAAATCCTCCATGGGTTAAAATAATCACATGGTTACATCTCCCATGAGTTTTCGAAGGTTGATCAATTTTAAACACATTCAGAAAACAATGATGAGATTCTTCCGTACATTCCTTGCCTAGAAAGCTCAAATTGTCCGTAACCGGGGACACGGCTAAGATCTTAGGTTTACTCTCGAGAGGTTGTGCACTTTCACCTTACGACCCACCCTTCCCAAGAGAAGAAATGAGACAAGATCTTTCAGAAGGAGGCTTCAACCATAACTAGCTAGACCCGTTCCCGTTTGGCCGTCGCCACATCATCATGTCTAGCAACAAGTTTGACCTCACAACTTACTTAATCCCGGCAGAGCCCATAATACCATAAGGCTGCACTGGAAGCTAACTAAACATGGACGACATATTAATCTCTTTAATCCTGAGTGGCCATCCACAAGTGAAACCCACAGGCTTAAAACCATTACAGATAATAAACCCCCGCACGATCCCCTGGTGAAAACCAGAGGTGCAGTCTAGGGCAACCACTATTCAACTGCGCGCTCTCAGGCACCCACCCGTCCACTGGTCCATCCCCAGGGATCGGAGCCCTGAGCAGCCGCCCACCACTCAAACAATCCACCCAGGTGATTCATTAAGGGTTGTTAATTTTCACTTTTCAAACCATCACAATCGAAACAATGAAACAACATTTGGCATTTGATGTTGCGAGCAAAAATAAAGTATCCTATTAATAGGTTCAGGAGTAGCTACACACTACTAGGGTTTGCTAAGCATAGCATAACACTTTAATTTTGAAAACAAAATCCTACCATGCATACTAGTTTCAAAACACTAATGCATAATTAAAACAGTAGGATTTGAATGTCACTTGCCTTTTTGGTAGTCGAAGTTCTTTCACTTCTCTTAATCAAAATATGTGCCTCTCCGTACAACTATAACATAGAATATAGCACAACATAAACACATCATTCAACAACAACAACATATCAAACAAGACAACAATCGATAATCGCTCTATGGTACTAAGGTGTGGCATGAGGTTGAATATGTATGAGTGATGTTGAATAGTTTTTAAACTAAGTCAAAGGGATGAATGAAAAAGAATTTGGATAGACACGATATTGGTTCAAGATGTAATATCTAAATGGATTTGGTAGATGAGTATGATCATAAGGTTTACTTTTGTAGAAGGATTCATATTGAAAGGAATCATAGAATTAATTCTATAATGAACATACTCAAATTCACATATTTGAATTTGAATATTTGCAAAGCGATTCAAATATTTTGGACGGTGGTGCTATTGGATGAGGTATTGTAAAGCATGGCTTATGTAATTGACATAGTGTGACAACACTTATCAGAGTAGCACAAGGTCACACATAGCGTTGGATATGAACTAATGATATATTGAACTACTCAAACAATCCATTTGAAAGTTGAATAGTTCGAACTAAGTGAAAGGGTTGAATGGCATGAATGATATCGGGATTTGGTTTGTGGAGCCTAATAGATAATAAAGATTCATTATGTGATATGGTGTAGAGTATCTCCACCCTACTAAAGCAAGGTAAAAATCTAAACTAGGACATGTCACACTTTACTCAAACAACTCAATTGTTATTTGAATAATATGAACTAGACAACCCGGGGTAAGCTATGTATTATCTCGTGAACTTGATAAAGAATATAACTGGTTACGAAAGATGGGTATGAGCATAAGGATCAATTTGGCTAAAGGAACTATGTTGAAGCCAGTCATAGGACTACACTTTTCGCGAAAAGTTATTAGAAGAAGTTTTCCGGATGAAAGAACTTTCTACACGGAAGTTGTGGAGAATTCCATTATGAGCGTATCGCCAAAGGAATCTCTCGAAAAAAGTTGATAGTATTTATTTTATAGACGATGTTGCGGAACAAAGGGGTACCGCGGAGATAAGGTGGGCGAAACTGCCACGCAACATGTCTAACATGATCTACGTGATTTGCTGATTCCGACGGTATAGGGTCTGTCGAAATCCGACGTGTAGAACTCAAGATATGTATTTTACAAAACTAGATCTAAGTGGTTACAGTTCTAATGGTGTACGAAAAGTTGTCCGAACAAGTTGCTCGGATGGAAAAACTTCCTACATAAAAGTTGTAGATAATCTAATTACAAACTTAACGGAAGAACCACTATTCTAAACGGAGATGTAGATCTAAAGAAATAAAATTACGAAGTTACTAAAGACAATCTACGGAAAAAGAGCGGAAAAAGAATTATTACCGCGGAAAGAATATGTCGGGTCACGGCTTTTCCCGAATAGGGCCGTAGATGTTGCGTCGCGTGTGTGCGCCGCAAGAGCAGCAGCGCAGAGTTGCGTGAGTGTGCGCCAGTACGCGCAGCTGCGTGGGACGTGTGTTGTACCTGCGCCGCGAGATACGTCTGCTGTGCCCCGCGCCGCGAGATGAAACTGCAGCGGCAGAGAACGAAAATAGAGAGAGGGAGATGCGCTGCGCGCGTGTGGTTGAGGGCTCCCGGGCGGGCTATTTATAGGCTAGGCTAGGGTTTTTAGGGCGTCCAGGTGAGATGAATTGGAGGCGGCGGCGCGCGGGTCGCGCGTGCAGGTGAGTACTGGGCACGGGAGTTGGGCCGGGGTGGAGTGGGCCGGGGCTGGGGTGGGCTGCGGCGTGGGCAACGCCACACTGGCTGCCGCGCGCGGGCGGCGCTGGGTGGGCCGCGCGAGCTGGGCCGGTCGGCCTGGCCGCGCCTATCTTTTTTTTTCTTTTACTTTCAGAAATTGAAAATGCATATTTGGAGGCTCAAAAATAATCGTAAAAATACAAATGAGGTATCGTTGGATTCGTTATGAAAAATACTTTAATTTGAGATCAAATTAGGGACAAAAATATAAACTTTATAAAACCAAAATTTGACATACATGTCTATGTGGCTATAGTGCCCTTTTATGGTTTAAATGTTTTCTCAAATAAGATATTTTATAAGTTTCAAAACCTCCCAACAAAATAAACCATTGTAAGAAAATCTTTTGAAAATCTAGGTTTATGAAAACTCTGTTTTGGAAAATACTTTTAAATTACTTTAAAAGTTTCAATTCTTTGTGAAATTTCAATCAAGTTCAAACAATCAAGCATTAAATTCATTTTTATTTTTCATTCCAAAATTTAGAAAATTTCGGGATGTGACAGACTACCACCCTTAAAAGAAATCTCGTCCTCGAGATTTGAGAAAGGCTAGAAAGAAAAGGTTTTGGGTTCATGTCTTCTAATAGGTTCATGCTCACTATTGCTTCTTTTCGAACAACTCCGAGGAGATTTTGGAAGTCAACCTTGGGCTTTGAAAACGTTACACTAAACCATATGCGGTTATACCATCAATTGTATTCAATCTTATGACGGTACTCATCTCTTGGGTATTATCCTAAGTATACTCATGGGGAACTCCTTGTGATACCCTCTCCAAGTACCATCTCATGCGGCATCTGGTGTAAATCCATAATCTAAGGGTATGGCTTCTACCACCCTTAAAAGCGACTTTTGTTAGTTAGTCTTAGGTCTTGGGTTTAGGCTAAGCTCTTCTTGGATATGACTTGGCACCTCCGAGTAAATGACTTGACCTTAGGTCATTTTTTTGGAAACATCTATGGCTTAGGACTTCTGAGTTAATATCCAACGGCCAAATGTTTATTCACATATAGTGAATAACATATCTCTTGGTGAATCGTATAGGTTCCTTCAAGACATCCTTCATATTCTTACTTATCGGTGTCATCGACTCTCTTCCGCTATTCTTCATCTAGTGGCTAGATCTTCAAACTAGACGTAGTCCTACGCTTGGCAGCACTTGCCTACTATAAGGGTATAATATTTCCCCACCCTAAGGTTTAAGCTTATTCGCCGACATCTCTTTTGTAGGTATGTCTCTCTAGATTCGCAAAGTCAATATTACGAAAGCGAATAATAAGAGTAGTAGGAATGGTGATCAATCCATCCTGCACCCAAATCATTACTCCGTATTTGATTTATTGAATCTCGTATTCTAACTCTTGGTCAACCTCACAAGTTTGATAAAAATTCCATGGAGAATTAAATCAAAGTTTCAATCCCCATTATTGAATTGTTTTGAAAACATCTCTATCGATCCTTAACTAGGTTTGTGCGTATCTCACATCCTATGCTTCTTCATCTGATAGGAAATATCAAGGTTGGTTTACTAAAGTTGTCTTCATGGCGATTTGCCGAGAAAACATTCTCTCGGTTGGGTATAGATGAGAATAGATAGAAAGATTCTAAAGTAGATTTCCTACCCAACACATTAGATCAAAGCAAATCATCTTGCAAACAACATCTAACAAGCATCAAGCAACATGGTTAAACACAAACAAACTAGCATGGTCATACCTCAATTTGGTATGATCAATACTTTGTTACTTTATCGTTGGTTCGCTAAAAGAGAACTAATGGTGGTCTAGTCTATTTTTATATTGGATGCATCAAGTTTCTGTTCTACTCCTTCGGTGTATCTTCGTGTGTTGTGTAGTCTGCATCGTAGTCTTTCTTCAAATCTTCGTTGGTCTTCCATGAACACTTCTTGCGGAGTCGAAGAATATCGTATGAAGCATTAGTCCCTCACTTCAGGTACAAGGTCATCCTCTCTACTTCATTGATGGTTTCATAAGGTAGGTCATCTAAGGTAAGAGGAAAACAATTTTGAAGATGGAGTAGATGAGAATACCAGAAATTCAAAATCCAAACACCTTTTTATTTGAAATAGGATTAGAGAAAATTTTCATCCTAGGGTCTTCTATTTCTAATCCAAATCTAGGGTCTCGATCCTACAGGCAACACTATGCTCTGATACCATTCTGTAGCACCCTACCTTTTAGTAAAGGTAAGATACCTGTGTATAGTGCTATTCCCGGGATCACTGATAGCACACACATTACAAAATATAGTAATCATTGCAATAGTATCAAATTACTACATCTTTGATCCAGAGGGTAAAGTAAACCTTACAATTTGCATAGTCACATGGACTAGCTCAACAATATTCAGAACATACACAGCGGAAAGTAAATCATCAATGAGCCTTCATCTTCTTCATGTGCCACGAGCAGATCATGTTGGAATGTAGACTCGAGATCCTACCACGTACTTCTCCTCGGAAAATCCCGCACGTTTGAATATGCAGCCCCACGAATGGAGGTCAGTACAATGATGTACTGGCAAATGACACTTATATGGTGGCCCGTTTTGGGCATGACTATCTACATGATATTTGGCAAGTGGAGTTTAGGCAAATTTGCATAAAGCCAATTTTATCCTATATTTTATTTAAAACAAAACATTTTGAAAATCTTTGAATGACATTATAAAATCACACCATGGTTAAATCCTCCATGGGTTAAAATAATCACATGGTTACATCTCCCATGAGTTTTCGAAGGTTGATCAATTTTAAACACATTCGAGAAAACAATGATGAGATTCTTCCGTACATTCCTTGCCTAGAAAGCTCAAATTGTCCGTAGCCGGGGACACGGCTAAGATCTTAGGTTTACTCTCGAGAGGTTGTGCACTTTCACCTTACGACCCACCCTTCCCAAGAGAAGAAATGAGACAAGATCTTTCGAAGGAGGCTTCAACCATAACTAGCTAGACCCGTTCCCGTTTGGCCGTCGCCACATCATCATGTCTAGCAACAAGTTTGACCTCACAACTTACTTAATCCTGGCAGAGCCCATAATACCATAAGGCCGCACTCGGAAGCTAACTAAACATGGACGACATATTAATCTCTTTAATCCCGAGTGGCCATCCACAAGTGAAACCCACAGGCTTAAAACCATTACGGATAATAAACCCCCGCACGATCCCCTGGTGAAAACCAGAGGTGCGATCTAGGGCAACCACTATTCAACTCGCGCTCTCGGGCACCCACCCGTCCACCGGTCCATCCCCGGGGATCGGAGCCACGAGCAGCCGCCCACCACTCAAACAATCCACCCAGGTGATTCATTAAGGGTTGTTAATTTTCACTTTTCAAACCATCACAATCGAAACAATGAAACAACATTTGGCATTTGATGTTGCAGAGCAAAAATAAAGTATCCTATTAATAGGTTCAAGAGTAGCTACACACTACTAGGGTTTGCTAAGCATAGCATAACACTTTAATTTTGAAAACAAAATCCTACCATGCATACTAGTTTCAAAACACTAATGCATAATTAAAACAGATAGGATTTGAATGTCACTTGCCTTTTTGGTAGTCGAAGTTCTTTCACTTCTCTTAATCAAAATATGTGCCTCTCCGTACAACTATAACATAGAATATAGCACAACATAAACACATCATTCAACAACAACAACATATCAAACAAGACAACAATCGATAATCGCTCTATGGTACTAAGGTGTGGCATGAGGTTGAATATGTATGAGTGATGTTGAATAGTTTTTAAACTAAGTCAAAGGGATGAATGAAAAAGAATTTGGATAGACACGATATTGGTTCAAGATATAATATCTAAATGGATTTGGTAGATGAGTATGATCATAAGGTTTACTTTTGTAGAAGGATTCATATTGAAAGGAATCATAGAATTAATTCTATAATGAACATACTCAAATTCACATATTTGAATTTGAATATTTGCAAAGCGATTCAAATATTTTGGACGGTGGTGCTATTGGATGAGGTATTGTAAAGCATGGCTTATGTAATTGACATAGTGTGACAACACTTATCGAGTAGCACAAGGTCACACATAGCGTTGGATATGAACTAATGATATATTGAACTACTCAAACAATCCATTTGAAAGTTGAATAGTTCGAACTAAGTGAAAGGGTTGAATGGCATGAATGATATCGGGATTTGGTTTGCGGAGCCTAATAGATAATAAAGATTCATTATGTGATATGGTGTAGAGTATCTCCACCCTACTAAAGCAAGGTAAAAATCTAAACTAGGACATGTCACACTTTACTCAAACAACTCAATTGTTATTTGAATAATATGAACTAGACAACCCGGGGTAAGCTATGTATTATCTGTGAACTTGATAAAGAATATAACTGGTTCTGAAAGATGGGTATGAGCATAAGGATCAATTTGGCTAAAGGAACTATGTTGAAGCCAGTCATAGGACTACACTTTTCGCGAAAAGTTATTAGAAGAAGTTTTCCGGATGAAAGAACTTTCTACACGGAAGTTGTGGAGAATTCCATTATGAGCGTATCGCCAAAGGAATCTCTCGAAAAAAGTTGATAGTATTTATTTTATAGACGATGTTGCGGAACAAAGGGGTACCGCGGAGATAAGGTGGGCGAAACTGCCACGCAACATGTCTAACATGATCTACGTGATTTGCTGATTCCGACGGTATAGGGTCTGTCGAAATCCGACGTGTAGAACTCAAGATATGTATTTTACAAAACTAGACCTAAGTGGTTACAGTTCTAATGGTGTACGAAAAGTTGTCCGAACAAGTTGCTCGGATGGAAAAACTTCCTACATAAAAGTTGTAGATAATCTAATTACAAACTTAACGGAAGAACCACTATTCTAAACGGAGATGTAGATCTAAAGAAATAAAATTACGAAGTTACTAAAGACAATCTACGGAAAAAGAGCGGAAAAAGAATTATTACCGCGGAAAGAATATGTCGGGTCACGGCTTTTCCCGAATAGGGCCGTAGATGTTGCGTCGCGTGTGTGCGCCGCAAGAGCAGCAGCGCAGAGTTGCGTGAGTGTGCGCCAGTACGCGCAGCTGCGTGGGACGTGTGTTGTACCTGCGCCGCGAGATACGTCTGCTGTGCCCCGCGCCGCGAGATGAAACTGCAGCGGCAGAGAACGAAAATAGAGAGAGGAGATGCGCTGCGCGCGTGTGGTTGAGGGCTCCCGGGCGGGCTATTTATAGGCTAGGCTAGGGTTTTTAGGGCGTCCAGGTGAGATGAATTGGAGGCGGCGGCGCGCGGGTCGCGCGTGCAGGTGAGTACTGGGCACGGGAGTTGGGCCGGGGTGGAGTGGGCCGGGGCTGGGGTGGGCTGCGGCGTGGGCAACGCCACACTGGCTGCCGCGCGCGGGCGGCGCTGGGTGGGCCGCGCGAGCTGGGCCGGTCGGCCTGGCCGCGCCTATCTTTTTTTTTCTTTTACTTTCAGAAATTGAAAATGCATATTTGGAGGCTCAAAAATAATCGTAAAAATACAAATGAGGTATCGTTGGATTCGTTATGAAAAATACTTTAATTTGAGATCAAATTAGGGACAAAAATATAAACTTTATAAAACCAAAATTTGACATACATGTCTATGTGGCTATAGTGCCCTTTTATGGTTTAAATGTTTTCTCAAATAAGATATTTTATAAGTTTCAAAACCTCCCAACAAAATAAACCATTGTAAGAAAATCTTTTGAAAATCTAGGTTTATGAAAACTCTGTTTTGGAAAATACTTTTAAATTACTTTAAAAGTTTCAATTCTTTGTGAAATTTCAATCAAGTTCAAACAATCAAGCATTAAATTCATTTTTATTTTTCATTCCAAAATTTAGAAAATTTCGGGATGTGACAATATTTCTATTTTTATCACGAAAATAAAATAATCATTACAAACATTTGGCATATATTGCTACTTAGTCATTACTTTGCAAATTCTCAAATACCAATCCATTAATGATTTGAAAACTTTGAAAACAATGATATGTTTGATTTTAAAAATACTTTAGAACCACAAGTCTTTGAAAACACTATGTTGGAATTAACGTGTAAATAACTTTAAAAAGTTTTAATTCTTTGTGAATTTTCAATCAAATTCAAACAATCAAGCATTTAA